>NW_026000249.1:923716-941961 GCF_001458135.2 Marmota marmota marmota | reverse complement strand
TATATATATATATATATAACTTACGTATATTTAATGTGCTAATATTGAAGTTGAATTAGGGGATTCTTTATATACCCCCCACATATACATATACATATACAATCACACCCCAATGAAATATGAATGACATTTACATTAGATAGAACTTTGGTCTTTTGATATGTTTTGTATTATGTTCTTTAATCTCTGAACTTTACTCATCATGGGGAGGAATGCAAAACTGTGGTTTTAACTACAGAGAATTTTTAAAAAGAAAACAAAAGACAAAGTGAGATCCAATTATACAACCAGATTTATAGGAATTGTAAATACTGTTTTAATAACTTCCTGGAAGAACATCTAAAGAAGTAAAAGTAAATAGATTATAATTCATAATTGTTTATAGAATTCTTTTTTGAATGAATTTAAAATTGGGAGTAAATAGGATTTTTGTTGAAAATTAATTCATTTTCCAAAATTCCTTTGACTCCAGAGGCAGAGACAAGTTGCTTGGAAGAATGTCATATGGTTCTGTAAAAGTAATTCTCTGAGCTCTACTGACACAGCAAATTCCTCTATAAGTAGGAAAAATACATTCTTACAATACATCAAAAATAGATTTTTGTGCTGGGCGCAGTGGTGCATGCCTATAATCCCAGCTGCTCTGGGGGCTGAGACAGGAGGATCGGGAGTTCAGAGCCAGCCTCAGCAACAACTAGGTGCTAAGCAACTCAGTGAGACCCTGTCTCTAAATAAAATACAAAATAGGGCTGGGGATGTGGCTCAGTGGTTGAGTCCCCCTGAGTTCAATCCCCAGTACTAAAATATATAGATAGATAGATTTTTACAATGACTTTTAAAATTTTTTGAAATAGTTGAAGACACAACTGTTTGCAAAACTGGTGCAGAGAGTTCCTGGATACCATTCATGCAACTTCACCCAATGATACTGCCATTCTGAACCATAACAGGAAATTGACATTGACATAATACTATGAAAATTATAGGGTTTTGCTGGGTGCAGTGGCATAGGCCTGTAATCCCAGAGGCTCAGGAGGCTGAGATAGGAGGATCGCAGGTTCAAAGCCAGCCTCAGCAACAGTGAGATGCTAAGCAACTCAGTGAGACCCTGTCTCTAAATAAAATACAAAATAGGGCTGGGGATGTGGCTCAGTGGTCGAGTGCCCCTGAGTTCAATCCCCAGTACCTACCTGCCACCCGCAAAAAAAATTATAGATTTTCCTAGTGGTGAAATTTCCTTTAGAAATTGGGCTACAGGGCTGGGATTGTAGCTCAGCCATACAGCACTTGCCTAGCACATGTGAGGTTCGATCTTAAGCACCACATAAAAGTAAATAAATAAAATAAAGGTTCTGTGTCCACTTAAAACTAAAAAATATTTTAAAAAGAAGAAGAAATTGGGCTACAAATTAACAGCGCATTTCATGTCACAATTCAAAGTGTTTTCATTGGATGGAGTTTTTATTACTAAAGGGTATAATTTGATTCTTCACATAAGCAAATGTTGCCTTAAATGTTTCTTTTAATTATAAGCATTGAAACCTAAATAATAGTGTATCTTATGTTTGTATCCAAAAATACTAATAAGCTCCACTTAAAAATATATTACTTTTTTAAAAAACTCTGTGTTGCTTTCAAACAACACTTAGATCATTAAATCAGATCCTCATTGTTCCCTTAGAGATGCCAGGCATTATTAAAGTGTATTCTGCATATTTTGTTTCTGTAATTATGTCTAATCAGTGTGAATTGGTGCTGTAGTAAAATACTTAATTAAAAACACATATTTGAGATATAAGTGAGAAACAAAGGAGAAACTCTTACTTCGCTTTTGAGTGACAGACACTTATACAAAGTTGAAATATTAGACAAGACCAGCAGACTGAAAAAAACAGTAGTAATAGGTAGAAAATGCAAAACTTCTATAGAAAGATATGGCCTTAAAACAACACAAAAAAGGGCTTCATCATTGTGTATTCTTTTTCCCCTGCACAATCAATTGTGAATGATGTGGAGATCTCATAAATGTCTCCAAAGGCCAGTTTGCAGCACCCAGGGAGTGAGTCTTTCTGAAAAAAAAAAAATGCCTTCCCAAGCAGCATAAATGGCATGTGTCAAGGGAGAAAGCCCCCAGCATGCTGGGATGGAGCAGGGGCTGCCTGGGCTGCTTCCTTTGTGTCCTGATCATTTACATGACTTAAACACAACAATGTGCTCTGTAGTCAATAGCACAAGACGCTTTGCCATAGCAACAGTTGCAGAATGTGGCACAGCCTCAGTGGTGTCCCTGTGACATAGAAAAGTTCCATAAAGAAACACTCCTTATGAATATGCTCAGAGATTTCTTTATCCCACTAGTGCTTGTTTCAGATTCCACTGGGTTGAGGTTTTATTTACGCAGCCCATCTTTCCTCTGCTCCATGAGAAGGAGCTTTGTGCACAAGTTGGGAGAGACACGGCTGAGGGGTCAGAGGGTGGGAATACATACTTGGCTGTGATGGAAGTGGAATTCTTGAGAACATTTTCAGAAAACTATTAACACTGTCCAGGAAATCGTGTAAAACTTAGGAATGCAATATACATCCTGAAGTCATTGCTGGCTTCCTTGAAGGACGAAATAAATGGCCTTTTTAGTGTTTGCGCTTTGTGCTTCTTTCTATCACATTTCAACATGTGCCTCACCATAGGCACACTTTAGACAATCAGAAGAAAATGAATTCCACACTCAATGCTGGTGGCCAAGAGACACAGCACATATGTTAACAAACCTGTGATAAAGTGCCAATATTTTCCTCTTTTTTCAAGATCATTTCCTGGCAAAATAAAATATTTCTGTTAAGGAAGTACACCCCTGCCCCCGCATGCCCTTAAGCGAGAGTACCTTTCTACAAGTGTGAATCTAATGCAGTTGTTCTGGTAAAAATTTCACTGCAGAAGGCATAGCAGAAAAGAAAAACAAAGAATTTCAATGATTACTGATAGCAGTTGAATAGCTGAATTGTATTTTGGTATGAGGCAAAGTAGTTTTATAGCACTTTCTGGTTTGTGTGGATGGTTGTGAAGGAAATTTTTTACCTTGATACGTTTGTGCTTGGAAAGGTATCCCTCTATGGCACCAGTGCCATGCTATCCACTTTCTTCAACTCTTCTCCCTCTGGTTAATTTCTGGGAAGTAGCCATTTCTTAATTCTGGAGCTGCCTATAGTGATAGATGAGGCTCTGAATCTGTGCACCTGACTCCATACTAATCTATAAATTAGTGATGAGCTGGTAATGAAGAATCCTAAATGTTCCTGCTTCTCAGGGAGCCAAAGACCCCAGGAGTCACCAAGCAATGAAAGATCAAACTGGACTCACCAGAGAAAACGCAATTAATTATTTACACACATCAGCATCTGACACTGGTATAATTTGAATCAGGAGATCCTTTGTTTGCTACATTGCTACATTGATTTTTGCTCTGAAAGACTGTAAATTTGGTCACACTCCTGTTCAGAAAGGGAGATGAAATGATAGTGAGTGATAAAAGGTGAACTTTGAGTGTCAAATGTTATGTACATAAAGAAAGTGATATTGGATATTACACTGGTATTTTAATAAGTTTCGAAAACACAGATTGTGCATGGGTGCAGAGTGGAAGGGAAGGAGGGTAGAGAGGTAATTGTCATTCTTTTATCTCAGTCTGATAAAGGCAAATTAATTTAACCAGACCTGGGGAGAAATCTCAAGGGGAAAGGCTTTTCTAGTAAAACTCCACTGGAAAAATTTCCATTTTACCATCAAGGAGTGGCTTCCAGTCTTGTCTCATGGTTACTCTTCCATCCTATAAAATTATAACCCCCCTTTTTAATAAATAATTTCCTGAGAGCAGAAAGGCTGGTGAATTTCATTGCAGAATGTTGAGGCCCTACATCATAGGTATTTAGGCATTAAATTGCATATTGTGACAATCTAGCATATCCTCCTGGGTTAGGATGCTTCTAATATTTAGCCTACTCAAAAGGGGTACAGATTGGGTTTCTTTTATGACCATGAGGAAGAGAATAAAAATCTTTATTTCTGTATGTTCTCTAATTTTCAAAGTATTTTACAGTCAAAGGTCTGTTGTTTGAATGCTGCGGATTTGGTGGGCTGCTGTTCAACAATGGGGAAATTTCATTAAGCTGAGCCAAAGCTAATTTTGAAGCAGTTCTAAGACGTTCACTATTAAGTAGAGAGGATTTGATTCCCTATCCTTCCTTTCATGCTTGAGGAATCTCAGAACCCTTGACAAAGCAATGGCTGCAGTATTGCCTGCAAGAGATGGAAGCCTTATTCATATGGTTAGCATTGCCTCCCACATGCCAAAATTGTGATTTTTTTTTCCTGTAGAAAGTTTATCATTCAGAACTACTAAGAAATTTTCCACTCTTTGTTAGAAGAATAGGTCATAAATTCATATACAGGTCTTTCCCAATCAGTGCAGATGCCTGGGTTGCTCACTGTTCCAAAAGATGGAAATGTGTAAAATTTAATTTGCATGTACAAGTAAAGACTCATAATTTTCTGGGCCACACAGAATCTCTGTACAAGTTTTGGATCTAATCTCTGCTTTTGTACTAATTCCAAAAAGGTCAGTGAAGTCTGGAGGCATTTGGCAGTAGAATTCATCTATTTAACTCTGTACTTTAGCCTATAACCAAAAAGTCAGTATTTCATAAATATTTGAATACAGTTTTTGGGACACCCCTGATTTTTTTTCAGTACTGGGGATTGGACCCAGGGGTTCTCTACCACTTAGTTACATCTCTAGTCCTTTTATAAATTTTTTAAAACTTATTTTATTTGGGAGGAGGTACTGGGGATTGAACTCAGGGGCACTCGGCCACTGAGCCACATCCCCAGCCCTATTTTGTATTTTATTTAGAGGCAGGGTCTCACTGAGTTGCTTAGGGCCTCACTTTTGCTTCAAATTTCACATGGCTTCAAACTCATGATCCTCGTGCCTCAGCCTCCCAAGCCACTGGGATATTATAGGCATTTGCCTTTGTGCCTGGTTCTTTTATAATTTTTCTTCTTAAGACAGGGTCTCACTAAATTGCAGAGACTGGCCTCAATCCTCCTTCCTCAGCCTCCTGAGTTGCTGGTATAATAGGTGTGCACCAGTATGCCAGGCCCCTAGTTATCTTTTTAAGTTGTATTTGCTCTTAGGTAACAACAATATCAGAGCAGCATTCTCCCATAGAAGTCTCTAAAATAATGCCACATTATAAGACATTAAGGTCCTCAAACTTATTGTTCTATGAATATTGGTCAAAATGATGGATGCCTACATGATAGATGAATCAGATAATGATCCAAAATTTCCCTTACATTTATCTTTGGTTTTGTTACTCTACCATCAGGAAAGACTCTCAGAAGACAAATTGGGCCTAGTAGCAGCTATAAACCTATTCCCCATTCCTGTGTCTGTTTCTGATCATCATCATCATTATGTTGCTCTTCCTCCTAAGTTGCTGTCACCATTTTCATAGATCCAGCTCCTGTCCTATAAGGCACCATATAGGTAGGCTCTTGCCATTGGGTTTTCCTGAATACAGTCTTGACACAAAATTTCAAGGGCTTATAATTTATGTAGAGGTGACAGATGGGGGAGAGAAGGAAAGCAATAAAGAATGTGTTATTAACTGGAGCTTAATCCTATTGCAGACCCCTGAGAACCAGTGAAAGACATACTCCTCAGAGGTATCTTCACCCAAGGGGCAAACGAGCTGGGTTGCTTATATGCCAGCTTCGGTTACTCACTGGATGAGGACTGCACAGGGGGTAAGAGTAGGAGATTTTCATTCTCTAGCACATCTGGCCTGCCATTGTGTCAATTTTGCCATCTTTCAGCAAAATTGACTCCAGTTCCAGGGAAGACTCTCTGGCAAAAAGATGTAGAGACTAGGGCTGGAGATTTAGTTCAGTTATAGAGCACTTGCCTGCATGCAGGACGCCCTGGGTTCAGTCCTCACTACCAAAAGAAGATGAAGAAGAAGAAAAATAAGGAGAAGATGATGATGAAGGAGAAGATGTTGATGAAGAAGAAGATGATGTAGAGACAGATAGTTGTAGGGTATCAGGCTATGGGGTATGGAAATGGAAAGCCCTAAGGGAATATGAGCACAACATTGGCCTGACTCTTCATTCTGAAGAAAATCAGTTTCATTGTCTACAGCTGCCAAGGCAAAACACAAGTCCCTATCAATGTTCTTCTATCAGAAAGAGATGTAATTTCCTAATGACTCATCTTTTTAAAAAAATCATCATCAATTTCTCCTATATTCAATTTGTTATCTGGATATGAAAGCTCATAGACATTCACCTACCTTCCTGGGCCCAAGTGTCTCCAGCTGAGGATAAACCAGAAGGGAAAGAGTGTGGGAATCTGAATGTAATGGAACAGAGCAGCCCAGAGACAGTCTGGATCCAGGGAGGAAGCTGACCATTGGCATTTGGCAGGTATCTAGCTCTCCTATTTGCAGGAGGAAATCTGCACAGTCAACTAAAGTATGGTGGCAGAAGGTCCAGCAATTAGTAACAGATGGATAATCACATCATCAAGCTCTTGGCATTGAGAAGAGACAACAGGAAGGTAGCAGGTACAGATCTTTGGCAAAGGCCACAGGAAGGGGCCCAACCTCCAGGTGCAGGCATAGAGAGAAGGGAGGTGGTCTTTTGGAAATATTCAAGGACAAAGCTTAGATGGGTAATGACAGTATAGGAGTGGGAAGGGGAAGCTTGGAATACAAGGGCATAGTTTGAGTTACAGAATAGACTAAATGATGAACAGATCAGCAAGCCAATGACAGAAGCACAAGAAGCCCTATGATTCTGGTTAGGACTTCTGTGATGGTAGATGCCCCTCTCCCCAGATAGATGTACCTGTTTTATTTGAGTAATAAATGGAAAGTTTGTTCTGTGTTTGGTGTGTATGTAAGAGGAGTCCCAGTCTATTCAGTGCTGCATAACCACCCATCCTAAAATTTAGTGGCTTCAAACAACAATCTTTAACTCATGATTCTGTTGTTCAACAATTAGTTAGACTCAGCTAAGTGATTCTTCTGCTCATCTCATCTGGGGTCACTTGTGTCTGCATCAGGTGGCAGGCCACCTGGGGGCTTGTTGGCCTAGGAAGCGCCATTCTGAGATGCTTCCACCAGGTGACTCATCCTACAGTTGACTAGCCTTGACCACTTCATATGTTAACAGAAAGTTTCCCTGCAAGAGAGGGCAAGCCTCCAAATACAAACACTTTTAAAGTCTCTACATATTTGCTATCATCCCATTGGCCAGTAAGAATCATGTGGCCATACCCAGATTCAAGGAGTGGGTACATTTCACTTTTGATGGAATTCATGGACAACTTCTACAATCTACTGTAAAAAGACAGCTGAAGACATAGAGAAGAAGGTACTCGGCATTAATAGAATGGTCTGTCTGCTTCTCTCTTTCTTATCTTCCTCTCTATACCAACTTCAATCTCTTGGGGAGGTTGGGCAAGGGTCACTTTCAACTCTTGGCTTCACATCCTCACTGCACCATAAGCCAAGAGGAAAATACTCTCTACTATTAGGCCCCATTAAGAAAATCCTGAGAATGAATTTGATTGGCCTGGCTAACATGTTGGAAGATGAAAATGGGAATGTAGCTCAGTGCTAGAGCACCCCTGGTTCAATCTCCAGTATCACCATGACCACCACCACCACCATCATCATCATCATCTGTAGAATTTGCCTCAGTTTTAACTTTCAACTTTTCTTTCTCTTTTCCCCATCCCCAGTAGTAGGGATTGAACTCAGGGGCCCTCTACCACTGAGCTGCATCCCCAGTACTCCTAATTTTTAATTTTGTGACAGGGTCTCTCTTAGTTGCCCAGGCTGACCTTAAACTTGTCCTCTTTACTTAGCCTCTAGAATAGCTGGGGTAATAGGAGTACACTATTGTTCCATTTATTTCCTTTTTTCTTTTTTTTTTTCTTTTTTCTTTTTGGTGGTGCTGGGGATTGAACCCATGGCCGTGTGCATGCAAGGCAAACACTCTACCAACGGAGCTATATCCCCAGCCCCATTTATTTCGTTTTTTTGTATTGGAGATTGAACACTGGGGTGCTTTACCACTGAGCTACATCCCCAGTCCTTTTTTAAAAAATATTATTTTAGTTCTTGATGGACCTTTATTTTATTCACTTATTTATATGTGGTACTGAGAATCAAACCCAGTGCCTCACACATGTGAGGCAAGTGCTCTAGCACGGAGCTATAATCCCAGCCCTCCTTTTTTAAAAATTATTTTGAGACAGGGTCTTGCTAAGTTGCTGAGGGTCTTGCTAAATTGCTGAGTCTGGCCTCAATTTCTGATCCTTCTGTTTCAGCCTCCCAAGTTGCTGGGATTATGTGCCACTGTGCCTCATTTTTTTAAAAAAAATCTGCTCTTGAAATTTTTAACTTCCAGGAGAATTTTCTGATTTTTGGAATGCACCCTTCGTCTGCCACCCTTATCCTGTTTTCATGGACTATTTTCTCTTATGTCGTACTATGAAAATATTAATAATAGTACTTATAAAGTATTTTAATTAACTCATTATGTTTTATTTAATCATACATAGTGTTTTATTTAGGAAGTAATTCTTTAGTGAAAGTCATAAGTCATTTTCTCCAATATTTTCACCTAATGGTGATAGCTTTGCTATTTATATTTAGATCTTTAATCATTTTCTTTTAGCTACTGTGATATTCATTGATTTTTTCTATGTTGCATTTTAATATTTTTATTGGTGCATAATAATTATACAGAACAGTGAGTTTTATTGTGGCATATTCATAATGCAAATAACATAATTTGATCAATTTAAATACAGTACCTTCCTTTAACCTCCTCTTCTCCCTCCCCCACCCTCTTCCTCTCTCCTCTTAGTCTCCCTTTTATTTTCCTGAGATCCCTTTTTTCTCTTTAGCTTCCACATATGAGAGAAAACAGACAACCCTTGACTTTCTGAGTCTTGAGTACTTATGAACGATTTCTCTGCATTCCGTTTCCCCTTGTTTTTATTTTTCTAGCTCTTTGGTCTATACCTTTCATGAGTCTTTCTGAAAATGTTCATTTTTATAACCTCAAAGTTTGATATGATTTCAATCTTAGAATATTTTCAAGAATAGTACAAATAACCCCATACATCCTTTACCCAAACTTACAAGTTTTTACATATTCCCCCATATATTTTATCATATATGTAAAAAATACAGTGCCTTGCCTGGGGATGTGGATCAGTGGTAGAGAAATTCCCTGACACGTATGAAGCTCTGGCTTTGACCTCCCCAGCCCCGCAAAAATGAAACAAAACAAACCACAACAACAAAGGAAACACCACTTTTTCTGAACTCTTTGAAAATCAATACATCAGAGTATATTTCCTAAAAAACAAGGACCTTCACTTATACAATTATAGTCCAGTTATCAAGATCAAGAATTTTTATTTTTTCTGGCTTAACCTTCTTTAATTTGGAACATTTCCTGTAATTTTTGCTTTTGTAATGTCAACATTTTGAAGTGTTCAGGTCAGTTGTTTTGTAGAATGAGTCTCAATTGATATGTGGCTGTTTCCTAATGTCAATTTGGGTTGGACATTTTGGGCAGGAGGTTTCTGTATGTGCTGTTATGGCCTCTGTCTCTGTGAATCACATCAAAAGATGTCAATTTGTACCAATGTTGGTGATGTTAACTTGAGTTCATGATAAAGTTGTTATCTGTTGGACCTCTCCATTATACCATTTTCTCTCTGAAACTAAATAAACTGTGAGGAAGTATTTTGAAAGTGTGTAGGTATCCAAAGAAAATTTTAAATGATTTTGTCAACATCAAGAAATTTAACATTGATAAAATACTATTGCTTAGAGTTCCTTCAAATTTAATTGTCCCAATTATGTTCTTTATAGTTTCTTTTCATTCCAGAAGCCAATTCAGAATCACCCATTGCATTTAGTTAGCTTGTCTTTTTAGTTCTTTCTTTCTTTCTTTCTTTCTTTCATTTCATTTCATGCAGCTCTTTAGCTTTCTTTGTGTTTTTGTATCTTTACTTTAAGATTACAGATCAGTGTAGGTTTGTCTGTGTCCTCATTATTAAATTCAGGTTAAGCAATTTTGGTAGAAAAACCAGTGAAGTGAAACCCGCTCACATTTATGAACGAGACACTCAAATCTGGTAAGAAATTCCATGAGTTGGAGGCTACACCAGGGGACATGGAGCAGAAATTAGCCCTGTTTGTTGTAGGGCTTTCAGATTTCTTTGTTTATTTGGTTTCGTTTGTTTGTGTACCGGGGATTGAACTCAGGGACATTCAACCTCTGAGCCACATCCCCAGCTCTATTTTGTATTTCATTTGGAGACAGGGTCTCACTGAGTTGCTTAGTGCCTCACTTTTACTGAGGCTGGCTTTGAACTCTTGATCCTCCTGCCTTAGCCTCCCAAGCTGCTGGGATTAAAGGCATGCGCTACCCAACATGCCCATCTTGTTTGTTTGTTTAAGTAGGTGTTTTCTTTCATACTTCTTTGTAGGCATAGCTTTGCCTTTAGCATTTTGAGAGCTAAACGAGAGAAAGTTGCTGAAATCATCTATTTTTGCTATGAACCTAATTCCGCTATTTGCAATTCTACACAGCTGCTCTTGGCTGTGTCTTCTGGCTTTTAGTTCAAAGTTCTTCTATTCTGGTTTCTCCAGGAATTAAAATTTGAAGATTCTGTTGTATTGAAGAGAACCATTTCCTGACTGGACAGGCTTGGGTGTTCAACTCTCAACTGACTTCTTCCAACCTCCTCTCATACTAGCATACAGAAGAGAATGTGCCTCCAATTCCCAAGATTTTAGCTGGCTTCTTAATTCATATAGACCCCAGAAATTTAATTTATTGTGCTAACAGGGTCATCTATTTGCTTTCCAGCTTCCAAAAATTTGTGGGCCCTTTACATTTTGTCACTTTTTATTCCTCCTTGTCATTTTTACTGTAGGATCTGTCCTCTTCATCCCATTCCTGTCATTTTTGGTGGAGGTTTGAGGACAGATGTAAATTGGCTTTCAATCTGCCATATTTTGGTATCTACACATTTTCATTTATTTTTTAAAGATAATTGGAAGTTTTGACTATGTGCAAGGTTTTGTTATGTCCTTCAGGAGAACTAAAAAGGAGTCAGAGACACATCTGGGCCTTACAAATTGTTTAGCTGAGTAGGACTGAGAAGACATGGATGTAAACATGCAATGCCACACTGTCATGTATGTGGCCCTTGGTTTAAGACAGCACAGAGTCAAAATCAATTGAGCATCTACTTATATCAGGCAAACGTCAAAATAAAGGATGAGGTTGGAAAACATTTCAATCTCCTCAGCACTTTTTTCAGTGCTAATGATCAAATTCAGGGCCTTATGTATGCCAGCCAAGCACTCCACCATTGAGCTATATCCCTATGCCCTCCCCAACAATTCAATATAGAAATATCATTGTTTCCATTTTGTGGAGAGGAAAATTGACTCAGATTTTTAAACAACATGATCCAAGTCAACTAGAAAAGACACCAAGTTTTTTTCCACTACCTTGGTATCACTCAACAAAGGTATAATATGTGAATTGAGAAGTTATGAGTCATCTTCCTAAGAGGTCTTCTCTGACTTCTCATGTGAGTTACAAATTATACTTTGCCACCAGTTTTCCCAATGTCATTTTCTATTTCCCAAGAGACTTTATCTATCTTCGAGGATATTACATAAGTCTGTTTCTACTGTGTCTTGTCTATTGTCTTTCTCTCCTGCCATGAAAGCACACAAAGTCAGAGATTTCTATTTATTTCCTTCATGTTTCCTGAGCATCTAGAACTGTATCTGGTACATAGCAGGCACTTAAAAATATTTCTAAAATGAATGAATGATTCAGGTTGAGTCTTCTGTTGCACATGCTCCTGTTGTCCCTTCCTGTGCCCCTGCTCCCCAGTGCATTGTGAGTTTTTGAGGATTTTATGCATTTTCATATCTCTAGTACCTTGACCAGTCACATGTGTAGGAGCTTCATAAATTGCTCTTAAATGAATAACTAGATTACCAGGGAAAG
The DNA here is from genome assembly GCF_001458135.2 of Marmota marmota marmota. Lineage (NCBI taxonomy): Eukaryota > Metazoa > Chordata > Mammalia > Rodentia > Sciuridae > Marmota > Marmota marmota. The sequence goes on along the minus strand of NW_026000249.1, from coordinate 929,841 downwards.
ACCAAGTAACTAATGCCACAGTAGGAAAAATTCTTCTCAGGACAAAAAAAAAATGTGGCTTCTGATTTTAAATTATATTCCCAAGTCAGAAGAAATACATAAATAAATTTATTATATAGAATAAACTAAATTCTTTTTGCTTTCTGCTATATCTTCATCTGTATCTAGATATATCTATATTAATGTCCACATGTTTTTATCCTAAAGATTCACTTGACCCAGTTGAAATTCCATCTTTGCCAAAGCTATCTCTGCTATGAATAATCATTTTCCTTTTTCACACGTTATGTATTAAATATGCTCTTCATAAATATTTGTTGTTGTTGTCCAAATGAATATGACTGTAGAAATGATGCATAGACTTTCTTTCTTTTTTTTTTTGTACTAGGGATTGAATCCAGGGATATTTAACCACTAAACCACATCTCCAGCCCTTTCTATTTTTTTATTTTGAGACAGTTTCACTAAGTTGCTTAGGACCTCACAAAGCTGCTGAATCTGACTTTGAACTTGCAGTCCTCCTGCCACAGTCTCCCAAATCACTGGAATTACTGGTATGGGCCATCATGCCCAGTTATGCATAAACATTTCTAATCCTTCACTTAGGAGTATAGTTAATTGAAGCTAAAGAACAATTCTATGAAAATATTGGTAGAACTTTCTTATTTCAGTAGAATGTTTGGCAGAAACAAGTTACACAATATAATCTTTTGGCAATTTTTTTTTATATTCCTATGAAACAAAGCCTTAAAAGGAATAAGTTGGAAACATTTTGTTTTCTAAAAGTGCCACTAAATTTTGGCAAAAGACCAAGACTTCACAGTGCTTTTTAAAAATTTCCACCACAAAATAATTAAACTTTGTATTTTTTTTTAATTTGAAGGGATTTTCTGAAAATTTAGTTGACTAATTGGGTGAATAGTTCAGAAGCAAGTGGACTTAAAAATAAAAGAACTGCCTTTTGAATATCTGTAGAGCCATCATGGGAAAGCAAAAGTCAACATACTCCATATGACCCAAAGTTATGCTGGGTCCTATAGGTAGAAAGTACTGGGAAAAAAAAACCCTTATATTAATGGAGGGAGAACTTCCCATAACAGACACTGCCAGTACTCTCCAACATCTGTAAGCTCATCTCCCTGCTCAGGACCCTGAAATGATATATATCCCAGCCCCATCTTATCTACGTGGGGCCATATGCCTATATCAGGTCAATAATTGTGAGTGAGATTGGTGCATGCTACTTCCAAGCCTGACCCCTAGTGCCTCCTGTAAGCTCTTCTAAGTTTTCTCTGTTCCCATGCTTGCTGGCCAGATGCAAAGGTCCCAGGTAGGACTCTAAGGTCCTAGAAGATGGTAGGTGGAAAAAAGTCTGGGCCTGGGAAAAGAGTTAGCTGAACAGAAACTCTATGTAGGATTGTGACATGATCATTAATAAATACTTTTCATGCCAAGCCATGGAGATTTGGGGGAGTTTTTTGTTATATATCTAGATTGATATAACCTGACTACTACATATTCCTACTTTTAGAGCTATCTAACTGTAGAAATGATTGCAAGGAAGGGATTGATTTCCTGCCCCTGCATGTGTTCAAGAACACCCACTTAGATGTAAAATGCTTTTTTTTTTCCTTTTTATTACCAGTTATTGAATTCAGGGGCACTCAACCACTGAGCCACATCCCCAGCCCTATTTTGTATTTTATGTAGAGACAGGGTCTCACTAAGTTACTTAGCACCTCTCTGTTGCTGAGGCTAGCTTTGAACTCATGATCCTCCTGCCTCAGCTTCAAGAGGCTCTGGAATTAGAGGCATGTGCCACTGTACCCAGTAAGCTAAAATTTAAAGATTATTTTTTTTTATGTTAAGTCAATAATAAATATTTCACATTGTATGGTTCATATAAAAATTATGGCAACTAAGTTTTTTTTTTAATGCTACAATGACTTTGCACTGTGGCACACACTTGTCATCCCAATAGCTTTGGAGATTGAGACAGGAGAATCACAAGATTGAGGCAAGCCTCAGCATCTTCGCAAGACTGTAGCAACTTAGTGAGATAATTTGCTCAAAACACAAACAAAAAAGGACTGGGGATGTAGCTCGGTTGTAAAGCACCTCTGGATTCAATCCACAGTGTCAATAAATAAATAAATAAAAGCTAGTGGTTAATATTAAAATTATTTTCATAGTTTTAAAAATTTAGATGGATAGAAATTCTATGCCTATTTACAAAAGGAAGACATTGCTCTAAACATGATATGACTCACAAAGTGAAAAAACCCATATTGACATTAGGAGACATACATTTTAACTTGCTCCCTTCTTGTAATGTGATCCAACTAGGAGAGGGGGAGTTCTCCTTCGGTATTTTCCCATAACCCCACATCTTCCTTTAAAGCAGCCATGCAGACAGAATGGAAATGTAAAGACTATTAAAAGCTACAGGAGATGTTAGGCCACACTTGAGAAAAGGCAAAACCAAACCAAACCAAATAAGCAAACAACAACAAAACACACAGGCATCACAGGCTATCATTTTCTTTACAGGCAATTCTCTTTGGTAGATGTTTAGGCATAAATAATATCTACTAACATGCACCTACTTAGACAGTCATACATGTTTCCCAGGGAGTAGCTGCTTTTCCTCCCTGGAAAGAATTTTCCCAGGGATTTTGCAGCTTCATTTGAAATTTTAAAGCCATTTCCTCACATTAATTTTAGTATGTATTTTGATTTACCTTTCTTAATTATTAATGTAAATTTCCCTTTTACATTAAAAGCAGGATATGTGTATGGAAAAGAAGATAGTTGTCTCTTACTCTTTTTTAAAAAATATTTATTTATATTTATATTTCAATATTTAATTTTCAACAGACACAACATCTTTGTTTGTATGTGGTGCTGAGGATCGAACCTGGGCCACACGCATGCCAGGCGAGCGCGCTACCGCTTAAGCCACATCCCCAGCCCCAGTCTGTTACTCTTTTAATAAAATGAAACAATGTCCATCTAGTGGCCAATACGAAGACTCGTCATCATATGACAGCTAGACCTGTATATTCAAATATTGCTGTAATATGACACTGGAAGAGAAGGCAGAGGGATCACATGGGATTGTAATAAGAACCAGGCCACATGCGGATTTCATCACTTTTTCCCACAACCCAGAACTCAGTCACATGATCACAGCCTAAATACATGGGAAGCTGAGAAGTAATGGTCTTCCTGTGTTCCCAGGAAGGAAAACAAATCATAACAGGATTTAATGGACACATAGCATTGTTGACCACATTAGTCTTCTAATGTATAATAAAATAGCAATTAGTGTAACCTTGCTCTGATGCACTTAAGATTTCAGTGAGGTAGATGTACTGTGGATTCTATTCTGCAAATGAAGAAACAAAAGATGAGCTGTAAAAAGGCTTTTCTTTCCTGTATCACTCTTCTTAGTCTCTTATTCTTTTTATTAAGAGAGAGAGAGAGAGACAGAGAGAGAGAGAGAATTTTTTAATATTTATTTTTTTTTAGTTTTTGGTGGACACAACATTTTTATTTTTATGTGGTGCTGAGGATCGAACCCAGCACCCCGCGCATGCCAGGCAAGTGCGTTACCACTTGAGTCACATCCCCAGCCCTTTAGTCTCTTATTCTGAAAGAAATTTACTTTCACAATATAAAGCTTGTCCTCTGGATGAGTTAGCAAGTGTTTTGTACCAGAATTCCCCTCTTTGGATTGTGTGTATTAGCTGATTTGTTTTTTTATACTGGGGATTGAATTCAAGGGCACTCGACCACTGAACTACATCCCCAGCCCTATTTTGTATTTTACGTAGAGGCAGGGTCTCACTAAGTTGCTTAGCACCTTGCTTTTGCTGAGGTTGGCTTTGAACTCACGATCCTCTTGCCTCAGCCTCCTGAGCTGCTGTGATTACAGGCATGTGCCACCGTGCCCAGCTTATGTATTTATTTTTATGTGGTGCTGAGGACAGAACGCAGTGCCTCACACATGCTAAGCAAGTGCTCTACCACTGAGCTACAACCTTAGCCCCAACCTTTTAAATTTTGAGACAGGGTCTTGCTAAGTTTCTTATGGCCTTGTTCAGGCTGGCAATGAACTTGTGATACTCCTGACTCAGCTTCCCAAGTTATGGGATTGCAGGTATGCACCACCATACCTGGTTTAGCAGGTAAAGATTATGAATGAAGGTCTGTGAGTTCATTCACCATTTTGTCCTGTCTGGTCTCAAAAGGATACTGAAGAAACGAAGTATGACACAAGCCTGTAATCCCAGAAACTGGAGAGGCTGAGGCAGGAGGCTTTCCAAGTTTGAGGCCAGCCTCAGCAATTTAACAAAACCCTCAGCAATTTGACAAAACTCTGTCTCAAAATAAAATATAAAAAGGGGGGTGGGATATAGTTCAGTTGGTAGAGTGCTTGCCTTGCATGCACAAGACCATGGGTTTGATCCCTAGTAACACACACATACACACACACACACACATACACACACACACACATATATGACTTGGGATGTAGCTCAATGGTATGGCATGCCTGGGTACAATCCCCAGTACCCCAGTACCAAGGAGGAAGGATATTGAGTTTGTAAAAATCTTAGAAATTATTTCATTCAAAACTTTCACTTTACAGATAGATAAACTGAGTCCTACATAGTTTAGCGTTTTTCAGATTACACAGCCAGATAAAAGAAGAAATGGAACCCAAACTGATTTCAGTGTTAGATTGTTCAGCATATACATACACATGTCACTGCTTTATACTCATCTATTGACTATAATATGATGATGATAGGTAGTACTTACTTGTGCTGATTTTGGTTTCTGAATGGTTTTTACCCCATCAATTGTGAACAAGGGAAAAGAAGATCTTATTGATCTTTGAAACACTGCTGCCAAGCACAATGTCTTACATATAAGAATAGTGCACTTCACAGTATTTAACAGGTGTTCACTCTGTTTTTTTTTTAGATGTTGATGGACCTTTATTTTATTCATTTATTTTTATGCAATACTGAGAATCAAACCCAGTGCCTCACACATGCGAGGCAAGTGCTCTACCATTGAGCCACAACTCCAGTCCCTGGTCACTGTGTTTGACAATTGGTCACAATCAACTGTCAGAACAGTCCTGGAACTATGAAAAGAAACCGAAACAGAGAGGTTACAAAGATTTACCCAAAGTTACATAATCACTGAGGTATTGTAATGACACTATAAGCTATAAGCATATATGGTGAAATGTACAGACAGAAGAAAATTTCATAGAAACCTTTCTTATCATTGCTATTCATGTATACATACATGAACTTTGTAAAAACTGAACTTCTGGAAGTAGAATCTCATGTTTTTCTGCCAGAGGTGAAAGCTTAAATCAACAACAACAAACCCGGAACCAGAATAGTTAAAACCTATGGCTGGAAGTTATTGAGGAATTTTGTTCAATAATTTTTCATAAAGATGATAGTCACACAGTGATGTGTATAAGATGAAAGGAAAATAAATTTGACAATTGGGGGAAATGCCTAAAATGAGAAATGAAAAGGGTTGCTGGGTAATTTGTGGCAGTTCTGTTCCTCTTTGTTTATACCTATTCTGATACTAGATGATTTTGCCCAGGACCATATGTGAGTGGTGATGATTACATTTTCCATGGTTTCATGCTCAAACAAATGGAATTGTTCTGTGGAGACTTACTGCATGCAAGGAAGACGTAGCATCAGGTGCAACCTGAAGCCTATTACTCACCCTCAAATGGTAACCTATCTACTTTTGGTACTGGGAATAGGATATACCATTTATTCTTTCATCTTCAAATCCTGATGTTATGTTTTCGTGTGTTTTTTTTTTAATTTTTAGCACTATTTATTTAGTTTTAGTACTGAAGTTTGAACCCAGGGTACTTAACTACTGAGTCACACCCACAGCCCTATTTATTTATTTAATTTTGAAACAGGGTCTCATTAAACTGCTTAGGGCCTCACTAAGTTGTTGAGGCTGTCCTTGAACTTGCAATCCTCCTGTTTCAGCTTCCTGAGTCACTGGGATTACAAACCTGTGCCACCATGTCCCCATAGTACTTTTTAATATCAGTCCTTCTAGGA
>NW_026000249.1:919385-922062 GCF_001458135.2 Marmota marmota marmota | reverse complement strand
TCTAATTCTTTATTTAAATTTAGAATTAAATACTCTTTTTTTGTGTTACTAGGAATTGAACACCAGTGGTCATGGTACTCTTATCACTCAGCTACATCCCCAGCCCATTTCATTTCTAAAATTTTGAGACAGTCTCATTAAATTGCTTGAATTTTTGGCCCTCCTGCCTCAGCCTACCAAGTTACTAAGATTGCAGTTGCAGTCTACCACACCCCACTACAATACTCTTAGTAGTTTTCCAGTGATGATTTTCACACTTCCCAACCCCTTATATTATTTTGTTGGAGTATATTGGGAATAAAACCAAATCATGATACAAGATGAAAAAAAAATGATTCCTCTTTCATAGAATGGTATGCTAAACAAACAAACAAATACAGATATAACAATGTAGATGTGTCAGTGTAAAATACTGGGAAGTAGGAGGCCTTGATCTGTTGTCCTGCTCTGCTTCTCTGTCACTTAAATGTAGGCAAAGGGGCTGGGGTTGTGGCTTAGTTGTAGAGAGCTTGTCTAGCATGTGTGAAGCACTGGGTTCAATTCTCAGCATCGCATATAAATAAATAAAATAAAGATCCATTTACAACTAAAAAAATATTTTTAAAAAATATGGGCAGAGATTGAACATCTGTCTTCTACTAAAAGGATTCTTGCTGGGTGTGGTGGCACACGCCTGTAATCCCAGTGACTGAAGCCGAGGCAGGAGGATCATAAGTTTGAGGCTAGCCTTAGCAATTTAGTGAGATCCTGTCACAAAATAAAAAATAAAAAAGGTTGAGGCTCAGGTTAAAGCATCCCTGGGTTAAATACTTGGTACTAAAAAAAATTGTAAGGATTCCTGTTTTAGTCAGCTTTTTTTCCTGCTGTGACTAAAAGATCTGACCAGAACAATTTTAGGGGAGGAAAAGTTTATTTGAGGGCTTACAGTTTCAAAGGTCTTAATCTATATAAGGCTGGCTACATTCCTTGGGGCTCAAGGTGAGGTAGAACATCATAGCAGAGTGTGTGGCAGAGGGAAGAAGCTCACATCATGGTGATCAGAAAGCAGAGAGATACATTATATAGCCAAAGCCATGCCCCAATTCCCACCTCCTCCAGCCACACCCTGCCACTTCAGTTACCACTCAGTTAATCCCTATCAAAGGATGAAATCACTGATTTCATTAAGACTCTTACAACTCAATTATTTCTCCTCTGAACCTTCTTGCATTGTCTCACATGTGAATTTTTTTGGGATACCTCACATCCAAACCATAACAATTCCTAATGGACCTACTTCTGGAATTGTTTCAATTGAAGGGTGTGGGTGAGCTGGAAAAATTTGGAAACCCTAAGTCGTGATGCAAGCATTAGATCATTTGTGTATCTTATCCAGTAGTACTAAATCAGGATCATAGTGACAGAAAAACATTGAGTATTAACCTATTATATCCTCCACTTTGGACATTATTCAAATCATGAAAAAAAAAGAAAGAAAAAAAGAAAAAGACAACCTTCTTTTCTTTTCTCTAGTGAAATTAGAGAGTCCTCACATATTCTTGTTCTTCAAAATTGACTGTAGATTAATAAATTGGGTATATTCTGCTTTTTAAGCTTCCCTGTAAAAGAATACTCTGAGAAAACTTGCTGTTTATCGTAAAAAAAAGATAACTCATTTTCCAGACTTAATTCCCTGCCCAAATAATTGTTAATGTCCCTTGACTTGGTTCTCAAAAGAGGAATGGCACAACTTCTCTAATTTTTGGCAGCACACAACAAAGTGTTTCTCTGAGTTTTTCTCCTGAACTTCAAAACTTTTGTTTTGAGCAGCAATGAAGGTAAAAACTTTGTTCCCCTGAATTTTTCCTTTAACAACCTTAGGAGTGAAAAGAAAGAAGAATATTTGTGGGATTTTCTAGTTTAAATTACCTTCTGTTATATTTCCTTTCTGTTTATGTTAGGTTGTATAGACAAATATATCTGGGACTTTACCAGAACTTTATACCCAATGGCCTCTTGAAGTCAGATAAAAAGCTGGAAGTAATTTTCAATGCTCCTGGCCACTCATTCTCTTCCCAGCCTGTTCTTATTATAGGGACCACTAGGCAGAATTGAACTCAGCCAACAAGCAATTGTAGAACTATCAAAATTTGTAGCAGAAAGGATGATGATGTCTGATATAGGGTAGGTGATTGTCATAGCCTGTGTCCACTCTAAGCAGATCCTGAAGCAAAATCTCTTTGAAGGAAGTTTGTGTGGGAAATGGTCTTGGGGAGCAAACATGTGGGATGTGGGGTGGTGATACTGAGCCTGACACAACTGGAAAGCCAGGCCAAGGGCATTATCAAGTTGGCTTCTCCCATGGACAACTGAAGTTCATCTCAGGGAGTGTTCTTAAGAGCTTAGCAAATGTATCTTAGGACTCTTCTGCTCTGAGAAGGAGAGTGCTCCATAAGTCTTGAGTGGCCTCATGAGAATCAATTTCCTTCCCTTCCGAGTTGTAGATTCAGGAAAGCTGAAGGATGAGATCCCCGTGTTTCATAGGAAAAGCCTCAGGTAGAAATGGAGAAGTTCTTGGTACAGTCAAAGGCAAGTCACTGTCAGGTTGCACCTGAGGGAAACTGGTTGAAGGCCATGTAGAAGTGGTCACCATGGAGCAAGAGGTGAAGATGTGACAATGAGTCTTTTTTAAAAAATA
>NW_026000249.1:909177-914194 GCF_001458135.2 Marmota marmota marmota | reverse complement strand
GGTATTACTCCTCGTGCTACAATAAATGGCTCCCACTCCCCTGCTGTCAATGTACACAAGTTGCTTGTCAGCCCCCCCCCCCCCCCCCGGTTATTTTGCTGCAGCCGGACTGTGGCAGTTACTTAATATTTGTGACTAAAACAGGATACTTAGCTTATATGCTTGAATTTTCAGGTAGAATGTGGCATGTGTAGTATGTAAATTCGTGCATATTTCACTAAGCACTTTGACAAAAGTGGAATGTCAATATAAGTGCTGGTTTCTTTCTGTTTGGCAGGTTATGCTTCTCAACTTGCCCCCACTGGGAGAGTACCAAAAGCCATTTGCCCATGAGTAATACCTTATTAAACCATCATGATTTAATGTGGCATATTTTTTCTGGATTTGCATGCCTGACAGTAGACTTCCTAAATAATCTCGTTCAAACTGAACCACAAAAGAAAAATAGGCCCACTGAAGCAGCATTAGGTCAGCTTCGTGGGATGCATTAGCGACCTGTCTGAACAAAGACGGGGGACTTAGAGGCAGAAAATCATAACGTGGCCTTGGGCCCTGGGAGGTGGCTCCATTGCCTTGCAAATGCATTGCATGACTCATTATTAAACACTGGAGAACAGATAAATTCCAGGGAAGTGAAACATCCACCAATTCAACTGCAGTTAGGTGGGTTGTTTGATATTTGTCTTACATGCTTTTCCTTAAGGAACTCCCACGCCATTTCCAACTGCCCTTAAACACCATATGTCAGATGCACTGAGCAACTGTATTAAGATAAAATTGTTAGCATTAAAGACAGGCGCTTAAATTAGTATAACCCTCAGGCCAGGTATTCTTCACTAAATTGCACAGGCTTTAAACTACCAGCACTCAATTTTTAAAGTTGTACCCATAGCAACCTCTTTGTTAAGGGCATAGTTACCCAAAAGGACACACGTCTTCTGAGAGAGAGAGCCATGTTAGTTAACTGTGGATGATATTAGTTGGATTTAAATTTAACTAGAGGCATGATTCAGAAGGAGAAGGGGCTTTTAAGAAATTTGTAAAAACTATATGCTTGGGCTGGGGCTGTAGCTTAGTGGCAGAGCACTTGCCTAGCATGCATGAGGCACTGGGTCCAATCCTCAGCACCACATAAAAATTGAAAAACAAATAAAATAAAGACATTCTGTCCATCTACAACTACAAAAAAAAAAAAACCTTACATGCTTATTTCCAGTAAAATGTGTCTTCATTCCTTCTTTAATACTGATAGGTCCTTAGGAATGGGATTTTTATTAAAGTATGATAGAATAACTTTGGGTTTCAGAAGTTATATCAATAATCCTTTTCTTCTTATCCATGTCATGCCTACCTACCATTTTCTTAGAGAGGTCCTTCATTTAGTTCACATGACAAGTACTCTGCAGTTTTTGCTGTATTGTGCAGTAGTACACAGTTCTTCTAATGTGAGGTCACCCAGCTTCATTAAACCTGTTTTTCAAGAAATGCTATCTGATGGAGTGGCCTTCTTTTTTTCCTCCTTTCTCTCTTTTCATTCTTTGAAGTACTGGGGATTGAGCTCAGAGGTACTTTACTACTGAACTATATCCCCAGCTCTTTTAAACACTTTTTTTTTTAAAACTTCAAGACAAAGCCTTGCTAAGTTGCTTAGGGATTTGCTTAAGGTCTCCAACTTGTGAACCTCCTGCCTCAGCCTCCCTGAGTTGCTGGGATTACAGATATCTGCACCATGCCCTGCTAGTGCCTTGCTAATTTCTCATATCTCTGAAATAAGGAGTGTTGGAGAGGAAAATCTTTGCCTCCATCCTCTTTGGTTCAGTACCAGAGACCTATGAAACAAAGTAACAAAAGACAGATTCCTACTGGTAGTGGAAAATGCACATGATTTTTATTAATATTTTTGTGCACAGTAGTTCATGGGAAAGGGGTGAAACTCAAAATAATGATTAGACTACGGGCACGTAGCTTATATAACCTTTTAACAATGGAAAGAGAGTTTTAGGTTGTGGGGCAGTGACTAGGAAAGATATGAGGAAACTAATGGAAGATAAGGACTATTTTGGTAAGGTCTGTTTATGCAAACTCATCTTGATGAGGACTCCCTGTCTCAGATGATAAGAGTCTCTTCTCTCCCTGGTACAGGGGAGCACCTTCCTCAAAGGAAAATTTTATGCATTGCTTTTAGGCAGATAAGGGGAGTGCAAAGAATTCTTTCTATAGCCATTGATTCTCAATTGCCTTTAGCTCAAAATAACCCAAATAGGCATGTTTTGGGGTAGCATATTCTTATCCCCTCTGGGATGTAAACACATCATGCTTGGAGCTTATATTAGTCAGTGTCAGGACCAACTTGATGAGCAAGCAACCTGTGCTGCTGTCCAGTCACAATGGGTTTAATGATGGCTGAATGGGCATGGCTACATTATAATAAAATTTTATGGATACTGAAATTTGAATTTATTCACTATTTTTTGGGGGGGTACAGAGATTGAATCCTAACCACTTAGCAACATCCCCAGCCCTTTTTTAACTTTTTATTTTGTGACAGGGTCTCACTAAGTTACTTAAGGCCTCACTAATTTGTTGAAGCTGGACTTGAACTTGCGATTCTCCTGTCTCAGCCTCCTGAGTCACTGGGATTACAGATGTGTACCACCACACCTGGCTGTCATTTGCTTTTAACATCTCATGAAATAGAATTATTTTTTTCTGTTTGTGTTACTAGAGATTGAACCAGGGCCTTGCCCATTTGCTAGGCAAACACTGAGCTACATCTCCAGCCCTTTGTATTTTTATTTTGAGACAGGGTTTCACTAATTTGTTCCAATTAGCCTCGAATTTATGATCCTCTTGCCTCAGTCTTCAGAGTTTCTGGGATTATAGGTATGCACCACTACATCTGGATATGAAATACAATTTTTCTAATTTTCCTCCTAGCCATTTGAAAAGGTTAAACAACATTCTCAGCTGGTGGACTGTACAAAACATTTGGTTGGGAGGTTTGGGCTACAGAGCCAAAGTTTCAGACCCCTGATCTAAAGAAGCATTTCTCAGACCAGCAGCATCCATCCAAACTGGGAACTCCTCAGAAATGCAAACTTCCAGGCCCCAACCCCAGACTTGCTAAAGAACTTCTAAGACAGCGTACTGTAACCTGTGTTATAACAAACCCTTCAGGAATCCTGATGTGGACTTCAATTTGAGAACTACCCATCTAAACCTATTGCTATGCATCAGAGATCTCTTATCTCTGAAATAAGGAGTGTTGGAGATGAAAATCTTTGCCTCCATCCTCTTTGGAAAATAACTGGCCCAGATTGACTAAATTGGCAACTATGATGGACTATCTAGGCCTGAGTCACTAGATTTCAGTGATCAGTCAAGGAAACTAATGCTTTTATTGTCCAAATAAGGAAACTGTAGCACTGAGATTTTGAGTGATTTGCTCAAGATACACAAGAAAAAAATTGCTAGGTATAATCTATTTGCTTTTCTTTTCTTTTTAGCTATATGTGGGTTAAATTCATACAATTTGTTATGGATTGTATTTGCCAGCAACTTCAGGGTCAGGTTATCTTTTATTTAGCACTGATTAGCTTAAATACACATCTGGAAACATGCCCTAAATAAAATAAAAACTAGTTTTGGAAACTCATTAGACCAGACAATGTAACCCTAATTAGAAGAAATAAGATGCAGAGGAGCAGGAAAGTCCCATCTGAAAGCACTTTTGGGCCAATGGAGATCTCCAGGATTAGGAGGATGACAAACTGTAAGGTAATGTCAGGAATTGTGGCCTGCCCTGGAGCTACTTACAAGTGTATCCCAACAATTGTTTCCTGTTCCATATCTTGAACACAGGTAAATATGTCAGTTTCTTAAATGTCATTAACGAGTATCTTAAATGTCATTAATGGCAGAAAAACAAACCTAACATTTGCGTGCTTGTAATGAATTTTCTGACTTTTAAGGATTCCTGTGCTTCAGGCCTTTTTAAGGGAACTTTCAAATGATGAGTGTTTTATTTTGATGTTCTCAGCTAAGGCCTTATCTGTGCATTCCAAGGAAGAAAGAATGCAGATTGTTTACCCAAAATAGAGCTGGAGAAAGTGAGGCACAGATGCAAGTTGAGTTATGTGATGATTCCAAGTGGAGCTGTGTGCACACAAAACTGAGTGCTAGAGATTGTTATTGTGACCTGATCATAATATAAGCTATTATTATTTTGGTACTGGGGATTAAACTCAGGGGCACTCAGCCACTGAGCCCCATCCCCAGCCCTATTTTGTATTTTATTTAGAGACAGGGTCTCACTGAGTTGCTTAGCACCTTGCTTTTGCTGAGGCTGGCTTTGAACTCGCTATCCTCCTGCCTCAGCCTCCTGAGCCACTGGAATTACAGGCCACTGTGCCTGGCTATAAGCTATAATTATTGAGTGTTTGCTCTGTGCTATGTTCTCATGGTATTATGGGTTAAGAGCATGTTTTCAGGGGCCAATAAACCCAAGCATATAAACTCAGCATGTGTGGCCTCCTAGCTATGTGACTTTGGTAAGTTACTTTGCTTCTCTGTGCCTCATTTTTTTCCTCACAGAAAAGAAGGATGGTATTAGTACCATTTCTAATAGGGAAAAGGAGGAGGAAAGCATGGCATCCAGTAAGCATTCAAAATGTAAAATGATATTATTTTTAAACAAATCACCCAATTTTATTCTCACAATAACTTTGAGAAAAATGATGCAAGTAGGTCAAGTTCACACAGATATCAGTGTTAGGGTGGATCTTTGGACTAAGACTGTTTTCCAGGGCTACCAGCCACAGTTCTATAGTACATTGATTGGGAATACTGAATCAAATATTTATGGCCAGTGTTTTTCCCCACATATAGTATAAACTTCTGGGCTTGATCCACATATCCCTGGACCTTCTTTTCATTTATCTGTGTGTGTGTGTATTTTCGGGGTTCTGGGTATTTAACCCACTTACACTCTATCACTGAACTATACCCTCAGCTCATT
>NW_026000249.1:883784-905399 GCF_001458135.2 Marmota marmota marmota | reverse complement strand
ACCCTCAGCTCATTTTTCTTTTAAAAAATTTATATATATATATATATATATATATATATATATATATATATATTTTATATATACATAATATATATATAATATATTATATTTATAATATATATATATTTCTTTTAGTTGTAGTTGGAGACAATATCTTTATTTTATTTTTATGTGGTGCTGAGGATTGAACCCAGGGCCTTGCACATGCTAGGTGAGTGCTCTACCACTGAGCGACAACCACAGCCCCTATTTTATATATTTTTGAGAAAGGGTATTGCTGAGTTGCCAAGGCTGGCCTCAAATGTGTGATCCTCCTGCCTCAGCCTCCCAAGTCGTTTGGAATTACAAGTATGTACCACCACTCCTGGCCCTTATTTTTAACTTTGAGATAGGGTCTCACTAAATTGCCTAGGCTGGCCTTGAACTTGCTCAGCCTCCTGAGTCTCTGGGCTTATAGGCATGAGCCACCACTCATAGCTCTATTAAAGAGTTCTAAATGTCTGAGAAATAATATTCAAATGAGGTTTCATTTTATTCTCTTTTGAAGTATTTATTTACAAAAGGAAGGGATTTTATTGTCTATCTTGTAAATAGTTATGGTATTTGATATGTTAAGGTGAGGGATTTAAATAACATCATACAATGAACACAATATGCTCTTTGGAGTGGGGGTGAACTCAGGGACACTCAACCATTGAGCCACATCCCCAGCCCTATTTTGTACTTAGAGACAGGGTATACTAAGTTGCTTAGTGATTCGCTTTTGCTGAGTGGCTTTGAACTCGCTAATCTTCGTATCTCAGCCTTCTGAGGCACTGGGATTACAGGTGTGGGCCACTACGCTGGGCAAAATATACTCTTTTTTATTACATTATCTAAGATGTATCAAAAGGCCCTACTAATATTTCTGTTAAACTGTATGGGGCCTGGTAATTTTGTTATGGTCACCTTCAGAAATCAAACCATTAGCCAGGTGTAGTGGCACATGCCTGTAATCCCAGTGAATGAGGCTGAGGCAGGAGGATCACAAGTTCAAATCCAGCCTCAGCAATTTAGCAAAACCCTAGGTAACTTAGAGACCCTGTCTCAAAATAAAAAAAAATAAAAATAAAAAAGGCTAGGGATGTGGCTCAGTTGTTAAGCACCCCTGGGTTCAATCCCCAGTACCAAAAGAAAAGAAAAAGAAATAAACCAATTGGCAGACAGGTAAATGCATCTTCAACTGGGCAAATTAATGTATCCCAATTAAGGGAATACAAAACCACTGAAAGGTCTAACGAAATTAAAATATGGACATCTACACTAGAGAGATGTGCTATGTAATATAGTAAAACCCACCAGGAGGTATTTGGGCTGAACTAAAAAGGAGCTAATGAAAGAAATCCCATATCTATCATGGAGCAGTTCAGTGTCAGGCTCCCAGGAATATGCGGCAGGTGTATGGTTGAAATATGAGGAATTGGACCAATCTCTGACTTCAGAGGCTGTGTTCTTTCCAGCAGTGGTGTGGCAAACCTGCTGCAGATGCAGTTCCTCTTTGGAATGAGGCATCAAATCCCAGTCTACCCATGACTGGCCACAAACACTCCCTCATCCCCTGAGCCTCATGCCGGGCTGTTGGGATCTTACCACTTAGATATTGATATGGTACTGAAATTTCCAACCACAAGCCACCTCCAATTTTTTTAATCACTTTGCAGCTTCAAGATAAGCCAGGAATTTGTTATTTACCTTTTAAAACAAATCAATGTACTTTAATAACTCTTATTTGCTGTAAGTGGTTCTCCAAATTTGGGCTCTGCTCTCCCTACCATTGGTAAGTAAGAAAGAAACATTGTATATGCCTATTAATAAGGTAGCCCTCAGGGAAAAAGATGTTGTGTTATGCAGGGCAGCATGTGGATTTTAGGGAAATTTCTTTAGGAGTGTGAATGAGATTTCCTTTCATTCAGAATTTCCCGCTGGCTTTCCCAACATAGTACACTTGTATTTGTGTGATTCATTCCCACAGTTTTGAATGCAGCCTTGAAGCTTTTTACCTTATTCAGAGGGAATTGGGTCATCAATGGTTTAGCCATGGATTTCATTAGCAACATATAGGTATCTATACATCTCTATGAATTGATTTTCATCATGTTCAAGACATCCAAAAGATCTCAAACATAGAGACAAGGACCTCCTCTAAGCAAAGGAATTCGAGGGACCTGAATGCCTTAACTTCACATTAACAAAGATTCAACAGTATACCTTCTTTATGCCAGTATAGTCAATCATTCATTCAATGAGTATTTACTGAGTATCTACAATATGCCAAGGATTGTTCTAGGTTCTGGTGATATAGACTGGCACAAATGGGCTATGCATGCCATTATGAGCAGAACTTTTAGTGGAGACAAATAAATATGTAGTAGGTCTAATGATGCCAGGGGTTATATAGTAAGGGAGATAGGGAGTGCTATTGGGGTTAGCAAATTGATCTTTTTTAATGGAGTGACATTTTAACAGAGATCTCAGGAAGTGAGAAAGCAAGGCTGTCAGCTATGGAAATGGACAGTGACATACTTATCCAGGCACAGGGAAGAGTGATCTCAGAAACTCTGAGTCCAGGACAAAGAGCAACACAAAGAGCCTGTCTTGGTTGGAAGAGACTGAGTAATGGTGACAGCAGTAGGAGCTAAGGTCTTAGGAATGTCTTAATGTGTGTGTGTGTGTGTGTGTGTGTAGAGGGCAAATATCTGCATATCCTATAGAGTCTAGGGGATATAGTTCAGTGTTAGAGCACCCCTAGGTTAAAAAGAATTGTCCTCTTTAATACATATGGAGAAAGCTAGGGCACTGATAATCAATGTTTTCATTTTTCCCCTTGAAACAATTTGATATATTTATCTTGCATGGGGGAACAGTAAATGATAGCCTATCTCAGTATGTGTGAATTCATAAGTGGTTACTAGCAGAGGAAAATCTAACCAGTTATAAGGAAATAGTCTTTCCTCAGCTATTAAATGAGATGAAAAACACCCTGATCTGTGTCTAGCAAAGGAAAGAGATGTATAAACCATGATTCATAAGTAGTTTTTATCTTTATCATCATCTTAAATCCAAGTCTAGCTATTATGTGTGAAGTGGAAGAGGGTTTTCACCAATCAGAAATGACATTACCATCCTGGCAATCTTTGTGGGCATTTGAGAAGTGCCAATCTACAAGATAAAACACTGAATTTTTATAAGCAAGGAGTGCAATTCCTGTGCACAGCTTCTTTTGATGAAAATTTCTAATCACCTTCTTATGTCCATGTTATTATAAATGATCCAGCCTGATTTGCTTGTTTCTAACATGCAAAAGTGAGATCTGATTCACAAAAGTTAATTTTTTAATCTCTAGGACTAATTTAAAAGCCAGTTTGGGGCATTAAAATATTAAAAGCCTGAGGGACTAATCCTTTTCACCTTTAAGGAAAGTGAGATAAAAGAATAATAAGAAGCAAAATGGTTATAATATGGAAAACGGTTACCAGCTACTCCTACCCACACTTAAACCTACCAACAACAACAACAACAACAACAAAAAAAAAAACAGATTTTAAATCGAGAATGATATCATTAAATTAGTAAGAAGGAAAAAGGAGTTTTGATTACGCTAATGAATTATTAAGGCATCTGGGTTGTAGAATCTTCATTCCTAGAGATCTAAAAGAATGTTTGTCTAAAACAGTTTGGATCAGGGCTAATATATGTATTTCTGGATACACATGGCAAATCAGTCATAAACCTTGAGCAAATTAAAGCTGTGGTGGAGGAAACAGGAAATGCCAATCAGCTCATATGTGCACTACATGGTGACATTACACTTGGGGGTTCAGAATGGGCCATCAGGCATGTAATTTCTCTAAAATTCTACTATGACTCTTTCGTCAACCATAGGTCAAATAATCATAAAACACTGTTAGTTCACAGGAAATGAATTTAAGGATAAAAATTGCTTTAATTGCAAGTGAGTGCCTTTTTATTTTTCACTAATTTTAATTTTTATCAAAGTAATACATGTTCAAAGTACAAATGTATTAAAGACTCATAATGAAAACCAGCAATCTTTGTTCCATCCCTCTCCGCCCTAGGGGTAATCATTTTCAACTGGTAAATATTTCCTTTGGTATGTACTTCCATATTTCCCATATTATCCTTTTACTGCTCTTTCTTGGCTTATGAATTTTAGACATTATCTTTAACATTCTATATATGATCAAAAGGGAATTATCCTTCCCTATGTTTGATCCCCAGCACCACAAAAAAAAAAAAAAGAAACAAAGAAAGATGGAATTTATCCCTTTTCATTCCCATACCACCTTTTCCTAATATAATAGTGTCACAAAATTACTTTACCTAGTTTCACCAATATCAAAACACTGGTTCAGGGCTGGGGTTGTAGATTAGCAAGAAAGCACTTGCCTAGCATGGGTGAGGCCCTGGGTTCTATCCTCAGCACCACAAATAAATAAAAGTTAAAAAATGACCATTCTTGAATCAAGATGATGACAGATACATACAAATGTATTGCACCACATTAAAAAAAAAAAACTCGTTCTAACAGATTAGTGATTAATTTTTCTCACAAAACATGAAGTTCAGGACTCAGGGCTCATATAGAGGCTCCAAAATGTCATTAGGAATCCAGGATGTTTCTAGCTTTTTTGTTATCTAGTCTTTACAATGTGGTTTATGCTCCTTATGGCCCTTAGGCTTTGCAAACATATTCCTCATGGGGAAATCTGGGAAGGGTAAAGAGAAGTGTGTGTCCCCTTTAATGATCTTTCCCCAAAGTCCTACATAGGAGCTTCTATTACCGTTTTGAAGTCTATAATAGTTTCACTTAATCACCCATACCTGTAAGGAAAACTAGGAACTATTCTTCATTTGGACACATTTCTGCCCTAAATTAATTGAAGTTCTTTTGTAAAGAAAGAAAGGAAAGATGGATACTGGACTGATGACTAATTGTCTCTGCTACAATTGTCTCTGCTACAATATCAGTATCAGAGTTCACTGTCAATTTAAGGAGCATTCTATGACTGTGCTTCTGTTTTCATGCAGTTTTTGTTTTTCCTGGAGTTAATGATAGCCTCACATTTTTCTTATATTTGTGTGTACCTGTTTAATTTAAAACCTCAAATTTAATCTATCAGTGTCATTTTTTTTCCTCTTTAGAGATCTAAACCTCCCGGAGTCCTTCATATTCCTGCTACAATTTAAAATTGGGCCTTTCTAAAATGATGCCTCTATCATCTTGGACTTTTCTTACCTCTCTATATATTGGATCCTCTATTTTCCCAGTCTCATTGGCTTATCTTTCCAGGTTTAATTCCCTCATTTTGCTAAAACACATCTTTGAGTGGTTTCCAAAGGAACATATGGGATGCAAAAATTTTCAAACTTTGTGTGAAAATAATTGCATACAATCCTGACATTTGATTGATAGTATGACATAATATAGAATTGTCAATTAGAAATCATTTATCTCAAAATTGTATTGCTCTTGCTGGGTACAGTGGCACATGCCTCTGATCCCAGCAACTCTGGAAGCTGAGGCAGGAGGATCACGATATCAAAGCCTGCCTCTGCAATGTAGAGAAGCCCTATACAACTTAGTGAGACCCTGTCTCAAAATAAAATATATTTTAAAAAATTGCTGGGGATATAGCTCAGTGGTTAAGAAATTTTATGTCTCTTACCTTCCAGGGATACCATTGAGAAGTATATAATAGATATTTTAGCAAAATTACATCTTTTATGAAGAAGCCTTCTACTGATAGAGGTTTTAAATTATTATTGTTAGTTGCAACAGTTCAATAAGCATTTATTAACTAATACGTTCTTACTTGTTGCAAGAGAGATAAATGTTTGGGCGTGGGTTATGTGATTTTTTTTTTAACTTGGCTGGGCTATGGTACCCATTTCTTCAATCAAATATTAACTTTGCTATGGAGATGTTTATAGATGTGATTGACAGCTACAATTAGTTGACTTTAAGAAGATTATCTTTGATCATGTGGGTGGGCCTCATCCAAGTAGTTGAAGTCCTTCACAACAAAATTGAGATTCCCCCCCAGGAAGAAGTTTTGCCTCAAGATCACAGGGTCAGCTCCTACTGACCTGCCCTATAAATGCCAGAATCGCAAGTCTCTACAGCCATACAAGCTTGAAACAATCTTATATGTGTATTATGCATCCTACTGGCTCTGCATCTCTGGAGAGTCTTGATTGATATAGGCCTCAATGAGCTCAGCATCTAGGAAGAACAGATAATAAGATTAGTAAAAGATAATTGATTCAAGCCAGGCATTGTGGTGCACCCCTGTAATCCTTGTGACTTGAGAGACTGAAGCAGGAGGATTTCAAGACCAGTTCAAGACCAGCCTTAGCAACTTTTTGAGGCCCTAAGCAATTTAGTGAGACTCGGTCTCAAAATAAAAAATAAAAAAGGGCTGGGGATGTGGCTCAGTGGCTAAGCATTGGTGGGTTCCCCAGTACCCCTCCCAAAAATTGATTTAATAATTTTCCTCTTACAAATTCCAATAGAAAATTATGGCAAAAAGTAGATTACTTAGAAATTGTAGAATTACTCTGGAAAGTAGGATACTACTTTGTTGAAATGAAGCAGAAGGGTTCTATTGGGAATGGAGACAAATTTTGAGAGTGAGAGGAGACTACAAAACCCCTTAGAGCCAGGCACAGCGAAGCCTATAGTCTCAGCTACTTGGGAAGCAGATGCAGGAGGATCAGTTGATCCTAGGAGTTTGAAGCCAGCCTGGGCAACATAGCAAGACCCTGTCTCCAAAAAAAAAAAAAAAAAAAAAAAAAAAAGGACTGTGGGTAAATCTCAATGGTAGAGCACTTGCCTAACATGTATGAGTCCCTGGGTTCTATCCCTAGCACCAACAAAAACAAAATCCCCCAAATCATAACAAAAATGAAAAGAACAAAAAGCCCTTGCTAAATTCATGCATACATCATTTACCAAATTACTAAGAGAAAGAGAATGAAGAATCAGCTGTACTTAATCAACAAAATCTAGAAACTGTCTATACATTTCATCTCTAAATGCATACAATGATTAGTTATAATTGAAACTTAAAATTACATGATTTGTTTTAAGATTTTAATTTTCAAGTGAGGAATTCTCAAGCCTAATTTATTTCAAACCCTGACTGATGACCATTCAGTCAGTTCTGCCCTGCATGAAAGCCTGCCTTTAGGGGGTATTCTCCTAAACTATTTCTCTTGGTGTGTATGTGTTTTATTTCTGTATTCACAGATTCCTTCCCTTCTTCCAGAGTTAGTCATCTGAGACATTCATGAAACAAGCAATAGCACTTGCACCAGGCACACTTCCTGATTTCATTCAATCTGCCCAACTGTCCCCAGAGAAATCTGGGGCTTAGAGATGCCAGTTGGTTCACCTGGAGTCCATCTGTCAGTTGTAGCCAAGTCAGCACCACAAAGAGATTCCAAATCCCATTTGCTCTGTCCTTACTGTAATGTGGCACTGCTTCCCTTAACAACAGAAAGAAACTAACTTAATGAGACCTGTCTTCAGTGAGCAGAAACTTAATTCTTTCCTGTGGCTTCCATAAGAATTCTAGATAGGATTTTCCTTCTCTAAGCAGGAACTTATGTTGTTGTCAACTTAAATTATCTTCACTAATCACCTTGAACACAGTGTTTCTCAAATTTTCTTCTGCCATCATAAGAATAAAACAACTGGATTTCTAGAACTTCTTGGGGAGAATAAAAGCAAAAACACTATTTTCATAGATCCCCAAGAATGTATCCTTACACTGGACACATTCTTCTAGGTGACTATGTAGCAACATCAGCTTGAATTTCATCGATTTTATTTTTCTTCTGGTGGTGCCACAGACTCCAGGGTCATGTACATGCTAAGCAAGTGTTCTATTATTGAGACACATTCCCAGCCCTTTTTAATTTTTTTTTGACAAAGGGTCTTGCTAAATTGCCCAGGCTGGCCTCAAACTCCTGATCCTCCCGCTCCAGCCTCCCAAGTAGCCAGGATTACAGGCATGTGTCACCAGCTTCACAAATTTGTATGCCATCCTTGTGTAGGGGTCATGCTAATCTTCTCTGTGTTGTTCCAATTTCAATGTGTACTGCAGAAGTAAGAACTTTCTTGAATTTTGATGATGTATCTTGACACACATTAGAATAAACTATATGAAGCTAACAATATTCAACCAAAAAAAAAAAACAAAAAACAATATTCAACCATTTGCGGGGGGTACTGGGGATTGAACTCAGGGGCACTCGACCACTGAGCCACATCCTCAGCCCTATTTTGTATTTTATTTAGAGGCAGGGTCTCACTAGTTGCTTAGGGCCTCACTTTTGTTGAGGCCGGCTTTAAACTTGTGATCCTCCTGCCTCAGCCTCCTGAGCCACTGGCATTACAGAAGTGCACCACCATGCCCAGTTCAACAATTTTTCACCATTCTGTAGGCTTTGACCTATTAAATCATTGAAGGAAGTGGCACAGGTATGGTTAGTTATCCTTCAGGAGTGTGTATCAATGTTCATCTGTGTCTAAGTAGGGCCTGTCTCTTAATATCCACCCAGAAACTTATGTTCAGTTTGCTGCAGAGGACTGTGTATAACCAAACTCGCACAAAACTCTAGAGGATTATCATCTGGGCTGTTTTTTAAAGGAAGCACTGTCAAGATTTAGAACATCCTTTTAGCTAACATTTGCAAACTGTTAATCACAGACTTGGGATCAGAACATCCATTTCTTTGGGGGAAGCAAGTTTCTTGCTTCACTTTACTGGCTTATACTGTTACCAGTGGATTATGAAATCCTCACTCAATGGGAAACCCCCAAAGGGCTATTCATTTCATTTAACATTTTTAATACCTTTATTTATTTATCTTTATGTGGTGCTAAGGATCAAACCCAGGCCTCACACATGCTAGGTGAGCATTCTATCACCAGCCACAACCCCAGCCCTTCATTTAACATTTTAGAAAGTTATATTTATATGTAAATGCAAAAGAAGACTTCACTTATTTCCATCATTCACTTTTCTTAGAGGTCGTCCAAATCATTTCTGGAGACAGCGTATTATATAACACTTAGTTCAGGCTATTAGACCAAGTATCTTAGACTGGGTAATGTATAAACAATAGAAATTTATTGCTCACAATATTGGAGGCTGGGAAGTCCAAGATCAAGGACTTGCTCTCTGCTCCATAGATGGTGCCTGTTTCTGTATCCTCACAGGGCAGAAAGGGCAAACAGACAACCTCAGGCCTCTTTTATAAGGGCTCTAACTAACCCATTCATGAAGTCAGAGTTATAATGACCTAATCACATTGCAAAGGCCCCCACCTCTTAACATCATCACATTGCAGGCTAGGATTTCAAAATGTGAATTTGGGGTGAGGGGACAAACATTCAGACCATAGCAGGCACAAATCAGAATGATTCTAATCTGATACACTTAGGTTTGATTCTTGGTAAAACCATTCATGAAGGTAAGACTTGAGTATCTTTTCTTTGCCCCAATAATCCTGCCTACCAATGGTGATTCCTACCTTTTGGTATTTGGATGGCAATTAAATGGTGCACATTGTGATGTGCCTGGCACAGTGCTTGGCTCATAATAGCCAAGACACCACCATTAGCATTCCTGTCTTAATACATAATGAGAAAATAATGGAGGTAAGCATCATCAATAGCTGTACTTCTTACTTATACTTCTTACTTCTTATCCCCTTTCATTTACCTACCAGAGATTATTATAGAGATTCCTCCTCAAAGTCCTAGCTCAGTGGCTGAGAAGATGTATAAGTATACAGATGCAAATGTATGTGTACCTTCATATAAAACCACAAAAATACATTGTCTCATGAACATGTCCATGAAGTTGGGGTTCTGTGCTAGAGGATGGTCTCTTCCCCATTCCAATCTAGATATAGCTTGAACATAGCAGTGTTAAGGTGGGAGAAGGCATTATGTTTACTGTTGTCAGAAGTTCAGAATAGATCCTAAGTTATGGTAAAAAGGTAACTGTAAGAGTTGTATTTTCCAAAAGATTCCTTCCTCTTCCATAATGTAGTAGTGGCAGAGTTTTGATTGTTCTCCATGTGTAGGGGAAAGCTAGTCACTACATTTTGTTTTCATTCTATAATGTTTGTACATGAAGGTAGGTGAAAATAGCTGAGGTTACAAAGATATATAAGATACCATTCTTTGATTTTAAATTTGTTCTTTTTAGACATACATGACAGTAG
This sequence comes from Marmota marmota marmota, assembly GCF_001458135.2. Taxonomy (NCBI): domain Eukaryota; kingdom Metazoa; phylum Chordata; class Mammalia; order Rodentia; family Sciuridae; genus Marmota; species Marmota marmota. The sequence continues at coordinate 895,100 of NW_026000249.1, read as the reverse complement.
AGTGTATTTTGACACATACATACATAGAGTATGACTTATTCTAATTAGGATCCCATTCTTGTGGTTGAATATATTGTGGAATTACACTAGTTATGTATTCATATATGAACACAGGAAAATTATGTCTGATTTATTCTACTGCCTTTCCTATTTCCATCTCCCCTCTGTTCCTTCACTCTTTTTATCTAATCCAGTGAACTTCTACCCTCTTCCCCTGCTTATTGTGTGTTAGCATCCCCATATCAGAGAGACCATTTGGACTTTGTTTTTTGGGGACTGGCTTATTTCACTTAGCATGATAGTCTCCAGTTCCATCCATTTACCTACAAATGCCATAATTTTATTCTTCCTTAAGGCTGAGTAATATTCCATTTTCATTATTAATTCATCTATTGAAGGGCACCTAGGTTGGTGCCATAGCTTAGTTATTATGAATTGAACTGCTATAAACATTGATGTGCCTTTGTGTATATACTTGCCATTGAGACATTCACACTAAATATAGGAGAGAGACTCAAAAATATATGATTGCATTTCAGTTTGGAAATGAATCAGCAGAGACAGATCATGGTCTGCTCAGCTGGTGCTTCCCATCTCCTTTCCAACTCCAAGTTCAGCCCTTCTCCTCACTGTAGGAAGGAAGGAGTATTTATACCATGGAAATTGGCAGGACTACTACAAATCTTTACTTATTTACTACTGCAAATATTTACTTATTTATTTTGAGAGCTGGTTGTTAAAACACTGCATACCACTGGTGTTGTAGAAGCTGCTTTATGAGCATAGAAGGAAGGGAGACATTACTTTTTCTTGGGGCATTAGGGGAACCACTAAAGAATATCGACATTTGAGATCATAGGATCATGCGAGAATGGGTCAAAGGAGAGAAAAGTGGCAGAAACTTTGAAAGGGCACCAGCCTTGAGAGAGAAAATCCTAACATATGTGTATATATACCTTTGACGTGATGACAACATACACTTCTGAGAAGCTTCTGTTAAATAAATAGATGTGTGGTGGGTTCTAACTCCAGTGGTAGCAGGCCTGGTAGCTTCCTATGTTCTGGGACTAGGTTATGCCTAGGGCCAGGATAGGTGCAGTCTCTCTTTTAAAAGTGAATCAGAGTCCTTCAGCAGTAGGAATTTGTTTCTCAGGCTCCTCTGCAAACCTACCAGTCAGATTCCCTTAGAGAAGGGCCCTAAGGATTTACATTTTTAACAGACTTCCTAGAAATTTCCTTGCAGTCTCAAGTTCAAGAATTAACCTTTCAATGCATGATTTTGCTACCCAGGGAATATCTGGTAAAGTCGGGAGACATTATCCATTGTCCTGACCATGGAGGTTCTACTGGCACCTAGTGGGCAGAGTTTAGGGATATTGCTAAACATGCCATAGCACATTGAGTGGCTCCACTATAATTACTGATCCTGATGTCAGTAGTGCCAAGGTTCACAAGCACTGATCTTGGGCTTAGTGAAGGGCTCTGAAGTAAAAGAAGTGGTGCTCAGGTGGGGTTGGGGCTGGGATAGGGTTGTGGACAGTAGGCAGATTGTGAACACACAGCAGGATGGCAAATTTTCATAGAATTGGGCCAAGCTCACACATATTGAACCCATGTGGAAGACACTCCTGAAGCCAATGACTCATTATTTACTAAGTTGTCTTTTTCTCTAATACCAAAAAAATTTAAAGTATTTATTGAATTATCCTCACAAATTTGTGGTCACCACTTTGGGAAAAAAAATATTATTTGATCTATACAAAGTGGTATTTGCTCAACTTGCTCTTTCATGAAATCCAAGAGGTAGATTTTCATTGAAATCATACTAAGGGTTGGAAAGAGTTACTGTTTAAAAGGAGTTAAGAAAGCAAACTTTGGAAATTCCTTTTTAAGTCTGGGTTGAAGTTTCTAAGAAGCCAGTTGGTTCTCCTGCCATCCTGCTGAGATGATATCCCAGTTTGCCTCTGTTAGTAAGCTCAGCAGATGAACCTTGTGTAGGTCAGGGAAACCATAGTGAAAGGTAGATGCACTTATTTTTAACTTTTTTCTTAACAAAAATGTCAGTGTTGCTTTTAGAAACATACAAGTCAGCCAGCCATATTAGAGATGGAATTAAAGTTTCCTTAATATTGTTTAGAAAAGTCAGCATTTATTGTTCTATTGAGATTTTTATTTGAAATTATGCCTTGGGTCCTCATTGATAAAGATCCTTGTTCATTTGCTGTATTTCAAAATATTTGTGTGCACAGCCCCATTAAGATTTGTTTTTCATAGAGTGGATCTTCAGTTTCTATGGAGATGAGGTGGGTAGCAGCTCCTTCCTTTGAGAGCTTGTTTCAGTTAAAGTGTTAACATAACAATTTGTTTTCCTCTCCAATGTCTTTGCAGAAGTAGGTATCCAGTGCAAGATACTCTTTTAAAAATACCCTTGGGTACTGAGTGTTGAACTTTCCTGGCTGAAATAATTCTGCACTTTCCAAATGTTTTAATGCTTCTAGGGAGCTCTTAAAAATGCAAGGATTTAAAGCCCGAAGCTAGTTATTCTTTGAGCAGACGCAGGACTGTTAGATAATAGAACTCATCCTTTACTTTGGGAGCTCTGGGTACTGTTTCCAGCTGCTTCCAGTCATTTGACTCCTGAAAGCTACCCTAATCCTCGCGGAGGCAGCCTCGCTGGCTCCCAGGACCACCCCCTGTTCCTGATTGGCGAGGCTCCTCAGCGGCCCAAGCCAGCCGCCTACGACGTCCCTGAGAACTGATTTGAAATAAGAGCCAGGCGGTCCTCGCTTCTCTGCGCCCGACTTTTCATAGGCTGGGAAAGAAAAGGTTGAGAAACTTGACATTGTCTTGGGCAGAGTGCGTGTAGCAACAGATCAAAGAAAAAGAGGACGAAAACGTGCTCCTTGCTGCCTGTGGATTTCACCGAGTTGCTTTTGTCTCGGGGGCTTCTGTTGGCTTTAGTGTCTGCACTAAAGGCTTGCGGCGTGCGCTTCCATGCAGCTTGCTCCCTGCCGGATGGGTCATGGAATTCTAAACATGAGGCAGGTAAGGCTGGCGGCTGCGCTGGGCTGGCGCCGGAGAGGGAGGGCGCAGCGCGGGACTCCTGCGACCTGTTACTCCCGAGAGCTTGAGGAGTTAGCAGATGCCTGTCCGAGGAAAGACACGGATGCATTTTCCTTAGGCGACCCAAGAAACAGATTACCTGGGGGGCCCCCCACCACCCATCCCTCCACACCCGTCCCCAATTTTGCCTCTAATGGTGGTTGATGAAGTCAGGCAGTCATTGTAAAGGACTCAAAGCGATTTGTAGAATACGTAAATACATTCCAGTTTACGGCTGCTGAGATGTATTGTGCAGGATGTATCTCAAGCTTTTAGCTTCTTTCGTGTGCTTTGGGTTAGAATACAGACAACTGAATATCCTGAAAAAGAATTACAGGGGGCCGCTTATCTCATTTTAGCTCCCAGTTCTGAGCACTTAGTGTGTTTATGGCTGAGAAGGCGTAACCAGTCCGAATGGTACACACAACCCTTCCAGAAAAATGCAGATTTGTTTGCTCTGTTCTAGCAGTTTGGGAACTGTATTGCTTCTGGACGTGAATAGACAGCCTTGAAAGTAATGAGCAGAGAAAGGGCTTGGGGATTACTTAAAGGAGCCTTTGAAAAGAATTCTAAACCAGCAGTTTCTTCCGTAGCTCTGGGGCAGGATGATAAAATTCCTTATCAGCCCAGGCAGAGGTTTATAGCTTTACCGTTTAGAAAGGAAAGGAAAGAAAAGAGTGGATTAGTAAGCCCAAGAAAAGGGTGTAATTTACAACTCCATCAAAGTTATGGAAGAATCTTATGTCAATATTTAAATGTCAAGATCAATACTCATATAAGGAGAAGAGAAGACTGGAAAGCCATACCAGTAGGTTGAGAAGGGCAGAGATTATGGAAGAGTAATATTACTTTGGCCAGGGCTAATAAATCTGGGTGGGAAAGTTAGCATCTGTATTCTCACCAGAAAAGCTCTTCACTTTTTTTTCCCCAAAATGGGGTGGGTACTTGCCACTTTGGTGCCCACTTTGGGGTCGGTCGGGGGGAGTGAACCTTCTCCATTGTAAATGGGGCAGAGCGTTTGGAACTTTCCCTTTCTTGCAGCTTGGGTGGGGGGGGTGAAAGAGGACCCTATGGTATGGTCAGGGGTAGAGACCCTCAACCTCTTGTCCCCTTGTTTGCTCTTTGAGCAAGCATGCTTGGCAAGTTTCAGTGAGTGCAGAAAAGCACATGCAATGCGTGTGCTTTCAATGAATTGCATTTGCCTTTGCTAGAGACTGGGCGGAGGCTGGTTTTCTTTAAGTTTAACAAACTCACAATCCAGGCTCGTTCTTTTAATGTCTAGTAATCAGATGGGTTGGGGGAAAGGAGCGAGAAGGCGAACTGGAAAGGATTAAAGAGGAAAAAAGGGGAAAGCAAAAACATTGTTGACTAAGCCTGAACAAAGAAGTCATTTGATCCTGCGTGGAGCCACCTGTCCTCTCCTCCGTGGTATCTGAGCTCAATTTCCAGAATCCCTGTGCCCACACAATTCCTCTGGTATGATGGCATTCCCTTTGCCTGATGCCCAAGCTTGGAATGGTTTTTCCCATGAATAGCTGTGGCATTTTATATGAGGTTGGAAAACAGCCCAGTATTCAAGTTTTAAGGATACAAGTATATAAGTAGTAATTCCTTATTTATTTAATGAATGAACAACTTTTTATCCCACATCTCTATATACCTATTTTTTTTTTGCCCATTGGGTATTGAAAAGAGGATGGGATGGAGTAAGGATCTAGAAGAGAGGGAGAGGATCTTTGTTCATACAAGAAACCCAGACAGTTAGTTCCAGAAAAAGAATGCAGGGGGAACTGAGATGGTGGCATTATTGCATGGGCTGATTCCAGCTTGATTCTAGTTTCATGTGGGGAAAACTTGACTGCTACATCCAGGCAGGGTGAATCGCACCCACCAGTCAATTTGTCATCCCAGCCCAGCAACCCCAGCTGGATTTGCAGGGTTAACTTTCAAACCGACCCATGTGTCATCAGCTCAGCAATGAAATTCAATCTTTTTGTTGATGAGTGATCTGTCCCTAGGGCTGCACAAATGCTGAACAGTGGTGTGGCAGCCCAGAAGAGACCCCTGCCACTGACTAGCCAGAAATCCAAGGTAGCCAGAAATTGCCAAATGAGTTAGAAAGCTGTCTGGCTAGTTATAAGGTTCAAAGGGGTTTGGGATTCTGCCAGGTTGGCAGAAAAGGAACCCTGTAGGATAGAATTCTTTGAGGGTTGGTAAGGCCACACTGAGTTAGGGCAAAAAAAGTATGACTTCCTAATTTTAAAGCATGTGCCAACCTTTCTCTGCACTCTAATTGTAAATGGGAAATTTTCCTGAACCTTCCTTGAGAAGGAATTTGCTATGTTCCCAGGCAAAAGGAAAGGCATGGCCACCTGTTCTGGAAGCCCGGCCAAAAACAACAGGTTTGCGTATGGCATTCCCACAACTGCAAATATCTTCCCCAAGTAGTGAGCTACCTATTGTCCCTACACAGGGGAGGGACAAATACTTCATTATCAAGCTGGGAGAAAGAATCAGATTTCTCCTGACAAAATTGTCTACCAGAGGGCTGAGGTTGTGGCTCCGTGGTGGCTCAGTTGCCTAGCATGTGTGAGGCACTGGGTTCAATTCTCAGCACCACATATAAATAAATAAAGGTCCATTGACAACTAAAATTATTTTTTAAAAAATTGTCTACTAGACATATTTTGTGCTTTTAGAACCCTGAAAACTTCAGAGAAAACTCTGAGAGGTGTAGGCTATATTTCTGATCGACTGAAATGAGTCACATAGCTGCTAAATTCTTGCAAGACTAGGATGCTGCTGTTCCAAGGAGGCTGTGACTCCGTTTGATTAGCCCCTTTTGCATTCTTTAGATTGGAATTAAAATGCCCAAGGACATCTGGCTTAATAATGAAAGTCTTCGTATTAATCTTTCCTTGGAGGATTAGAAAGCCCTTTACAAACATGATCTATTTATTCTCTGTCACATCCCCAGGAGAAAATGAAGGGCAATTTGATCCTCATTGAACAAATGGTGAGGCAAAGGCACAGAAAGGTTAAGTATAAAGAGACACAGCAAGTGTCTGCAGAAAATATTCACCTACCCAGAAAGATTACCTGTGTAGGTTTGGGATCTGAAAATGCATTCTAGGAACACACACAGAACCTCTCCTGTAACATCCATTTTCTTATCATTCTGTAATCAGCATGTAGTGTCCCAAATGTGTTGTGTGGTTTCCTTCATTTGAAAGTCAGGCCTTTAAATGTTCAAAAGGCCTTTCTGTTCTCATTTGTCCCAACACTGAGATCAGTCCACTTTTATGACATCTAATAGGAAGATACTCTAACCAGAATTTTAAATATGCATCAGAGAAACATTCCCTTTCAGCAGATGTTTTAAGTTTTTGCACATGGTTTAGAGAGCTCAATGTCTTCAACATATGCTGAAATTTTAATTTCTTCCCTGCTATCTCTCTTTCAGAAAATGTTATCATTGTAGGACCCACTGTCAATTTAAAGACAGGCCTTTATTGTTTTTTTTTTAAATAATTTTTTTCAATTTGGCTTTGCCTTGCCATTTGCTGTGACTTGTGCTTGTAGATTGCTTGGCTATGGACCACATGGGCTACAAGCAAATCCCTTAATTGGTAGTTGTATGTTATCCTCAGACATTCCAGCAAGTTTTAAGGCTAAGTATGTATGTGGATGTCTCCTGGCTTTGATCCCTTGTGTGGTAAATAGACATCCAAGGTAGCTATGGCAACCTGAGCTGTGCATTGGTGAAAGGGGGAGATTTGGTCACTGGACAAAGAGCAATCTGTTTGATTAGAAAAAGATGGGGCCAAATCAGGATATTTTAAACCCACATGATTTGAGGATTCCAGTTCATCTAAATCGTTTGTATTTTTCTAATAGGCAAAAAGAATTAATGGCTGACCACATCAGAGTATTTTGCAGATGTAATTTAAATTTTTTTAATCAAGTGGTTGCTACTTTCCAAAAGCAAACTTCTGAAAGGAATGTCCAACATATATCAATGTCATCAATATCCTTATTGTGCTTAGTGTGGGTGTTCTTATTTTCAGAACTTGATGGGATGTTAAAAGAAAGAGCAGATTTGATTGGAGGTGTGCATTTCAGTTATTCACCTGCAGGGGTCAGGCTTGACGTTTCCATGATGGAAGACCAGGCAGTGGGCACCACTGCAGGGAGCCCCAGGCAGAGCCAGAGAGAATTACTCTGCTTATTTGGAACGATTAGTTAGCAATTCTTTAATCTCATGAGCAGAGCTACTATGAAAACGAGTTCATTTAAAAATACAAAAGCACAGTGATTACAAATACACTGTGATTAAAACAAGGGCAATAAAGCAGGTCAAACAGGAATCTAATCTCCGTTTACACATAGGGCAGTTTATTGGGAAGATTCTGGCCCATTATCAACCCCTTTTATTTCATACCAAACTCATCTCAGGAGTTTTATTCTAGAAGATTATTTGCCCGGTTTTATGACCTGGAATGCTCTAGAAGTTTCTTTAAACCAAAAGATACAATATTAGGGATTCATGTGGATTTACAAAATTTTCTTTTTCCTCCAGAGGAAAACATTCATTGACACAAGGTGAGGATGTTTATTGTCCTCCAGCAGGCTGTGTCAAGGAGTTCAAAAAATTGAAGCAAACACCCAGAGAAGACTTTCCTTAAAAAAACAAAACAAAGCAAGCAGAAAACCCTAAAAATCTTATCTGCTTTGTGCTTTAAAAGAAAGGTTCTGAGTAAAAAAAGGCAAGAACAGGGAAGAGGTATTGATCAGTTATAATTAATATAAGTGGATATCGAAGGTTTCATATTCAGTCAATAGTTTATGGTGAGCATAATATCAAGGCTCTCCTTCATTGCTTGTATCACTCAACATTCACTGAATACTTACAGAAATGATATTCGTAAAGCTACATGGTGATTATTATATGCCAGGAGATGTCTGGGCTCCAAACATGATTTCTATGTGATCTGTGCCCTCAAAGAATTTTCAATCTTGTGTACAGTTTATTGTACCCGTTTATTGTACCAATGCGAATTATGGCATGGGCGAAATGGCTGCTTGTTGATATCTATATTTGTAAGGATAGAGTTCCACTTGATAACTGATGGTATCCAAAGCTTTAATGAACTTAGGGGATTTGACAAATGATTTGATTTGTAATTGTGAAGTTTAGTTGATTTTTATCTACGTGTCCATTTGTAGGAATTCTTGATTTCCTTGTAAAATAAATTAATCATAATTATCAATGAAGCAATCCCCAATATAGAAATGTCTTATGTACTATTCTATTACATATGTAAAAATTTATTATTTAGTTTAAAATTAGATTTAAATTAAACATAAATTTAACTGATATATAACACATAAAAATTGTACATGTTAATGGGGTACCCTGTGATGTTTCAATACCTGTATATGTGTAACCAGGCGAAACATGTCTATCTCCTCAAACATTTGTGACTTTTTGTGTGTGTGGTCCTGGGAATCAAATCCAGGGTCTTGAGCATGCGAGACAAGGGCTCTACCACTGAGCTACATCTCCAGCCTCATTTATCACTTCTCTATAGTGAAAACATTCAAAATCCTCTTTTCTAGCTTTTTGAAGAGATACAGTCCACAATTTCTATCTATAGTCACCCCACAGGGGAACAGAACACCAGGGCTTCTTACTCCTATCTAACTGCAATTCATTGATCAACTTTTTGGTGTTCTGAGAATTTGTTGTTTGAAACCAGAAAGTTTTCCAGTGAGAAATGATGCTATAATGGGAAGGCTGAGGCAGAAGGATCACAAATCACAAGTTCAGGGCCATCCTCAGCAACTCACGAGACCCTGTCTAAATAAATCAATAAATAGGACTGCGGATGTAGCTCAGTGATAATGTGCCCCTGCATTCAATCCCCAGTACCCCTCCAAAAAAAAAAAAACCTTTTGAAAAATAATCAAGATTTAAGTTCCAAGTTTTAGAGACATGGTGCTGGTTTTTGTTGTTGTTGTTGTTCTGGTTATTGTTTTTTTTTTTTAAATTTTATTTATTCTTTTTATTTGTTTTGTTTTGGTACAGGAGATTGAAATCAGGGGCACTCAGCCACTGAGCCACATCCCCAGCCCTATTTTGTATTTTATTTAGAGACAGGGTCTCACTGAGTTGCTTAGTGCCTCGCCTTTGCTGAGGCTGGCTTTGAACTCGCAATGCTCCTGTCTCAGCCTCCTGAGCATGTGCCACCACGCCCAGCTATTTGTTCTTTTTAGATATACATAAAGCTTCTGTTTTGTACAGTATGAAAGCACAGAAGGAAAACAAAAGAGTTGCTACTATTGGTAACAGGACAGTTTTGGCAATTGAAATAGGTTAAAAAACTGCAAATTTTTCCTTTCTCTCTCCATCCTTCTAATATCTTCTGGTCCCCCCAAGCCCTCTCACTCAGGCCTGTCCTAATATACAATGAATTCATAACTGCCCATCTTCCCACCCTCCCCTTCCCCACCTGCAAACCACACTCCTATTTCCTGGAGACAAAGTTCTCCAGCATATGTTGAGAGAGAAACCATACGGAGGAATCAAAGCCATCTTAGCCCTTTAACCCTTAGGATGAATCTTTAATTGGGGAAATTCAAGCAGTGAAGTCTGGAGCTACAAGACATGGTTGCCCTTTCAGGGACAATATTTGGGGGTCAGTTTGTACCTTCTTCAGAGAGGACTTGCCAGTGCATCTGCCCGTGGGTCAGACCTCTTTGCTTTTTCCTTCTCAACATCTTGCAGAACTTCTGGGTTTCCTAGCATCTTTGCGAGTGACAGCCAGGGAACCACAGGGGGCTGAGTGAGAGGGAATTGGTGGCATCTGTGGATTTGGGTTTTTTGCAAGTATACTCTGTATGCTGAGCTCTATCGATTTAGATTAGAATAAATGACAGAAAATAGCTGTTGCAGCCTCTTATCCACACCAGCAGTTGAGATGTTGTACATATTTCCCCTTAGCCATTTGTTTGCATATCTTGGGATTGAGTTACTGGAGACAGTTGCACCTTAATTACTGGACCCAATCACAGTGCCTAGAATACAATAAGAGTTATTAAATGTTTTAGAGGCACATGATGGGTAAATTTTAGTAGGAAAGAGAATACTCTCCAAGATCAGATACAATATGAAAAAGGAAGGGCTTTAGAAAAGTTGAGGGGACAGCAAGAACTATTGATATCAGAGAAAAGAGGAATGTGATTTGTTAACCATTGGATCGTGTTCTGGGTGAGGACTCAACCCAGAATAGAGCTTATCACCTGCTTCATGGGGCTGCAGAAATGATTGATAGGAGACTGGCTTTCCAATGACTCCAAGCTTAACAGCCAAGATGAAATGTGCTGCTCGCTCTTATTTGTGCAGCCTGATATTTTAGGCCTTCGGCCTTTGAGCAGTTGGCTTATTTTGCCAGGTGAGTGGCATGCCTCAGGTCACTCAGCAACCAAGAGATTGTTTCTGGAAGGCCAAAGTCTTCACTCCAGGCAGATGGCAGCCACATTTTCTATAGTGAAATTCAAGACATGTGCTGGATAAAGCATTTTCACTGCTCTGGGTGTGACAGACTGTCTTAAGAGTTATGGTGAAAATGATGAAATAGAAATTTCAGAGCTCTTCACTGGTTTAGGGAGACAATAGGGCTAATATATTTTCAAAGGGTACATGCAGTAGACTATGTTATATGTCATATGTCAAGTTTTACAGTGTTGCTTTGGTTATATGTATTTGGAAGTGGGCTTCCTCAAACAGGAGGAAGGGTGTTGTTTGTAGACAAATGGAAATTATTGAATGTCCATATGAGTTAGCAATAACCAAATAAATGGCTAGATAAAGCAATGTGTAGATGGAAAACACCACCAAATAATAGAAATTTACATATTTATACAGAACTGAGTCTTCTATAGGAAATGCATTAGGAATTCAGGCAAAAATTACTAGTTAAAAGTTTACCATTTGTAGATTGAAATTTAGCACAAGGAACATGTTTCCTCTCAAGAAAGCAAGGTTATAAGTGAGTTTATATCTAGAACTTAAGACTTAGACTCCCCATCAAATTTCCTTTTTTTAATCTATATTGCATATGTCCTAGTAAAGTATGATGTGATATTTTCAGGTTACAGGCTGTAATATAATATGTTAAAAGATTCTAAGACAATTGAATTTCTCTCTCTCTC
>NW_026000249.1:879752-883395 GCF_001458135.2 Marmota marmota marmota | reverse complement strand
TCTCTCTCTCTCTCTCTCTCTCTCTCGTTTGTAGTACTGGGGCTTGAACTCAGGGATTTATGTATGCTTGGCAAGTCTCTACCACTGAGCTATGCACACAGTTCTTTTTATTTTATTTTGAGACATGATCTCACTAAGTTGCCCAGATTGGCCTTGAGCTTGTGATCTTCCTGCCTCAACCTTCAAAGTAGCTGAGATTATAGGTGCACACCACTGTGCCTGGTTTGGGTTGATGGTTTCTAATAAGTGAAGTCAGTAAAGACTGTCTCACCTTTATCACCTTTAGAAGATACTATCTGAAAAAAATCCAAGTAGTTAAATAGTCTTATATTTGGGTCTTATGTTACTTTTTGTGTGTATATTCTCTGCCCTGATTTTAGATAAGTATGAAAATGACAAACAGTAAAAACTAGAAGGAATATTTTTATCCAGAAGAAAAATTTAGGATATGAGATAAATCATTTTTCCCAGCACAGTCAGCTGTGCTTTGGGTAAATAATGCAGGAAAGGGAAATCAAACAAATAGAATGCAGAAAAAGTGAATTCTTCTGGTCAATATGTAATGGGGGAAAATGGAAGACAAAATTTGCTATTTGGTGTATGATTTAGCCAAGATTATTTTTAATGGTCAGTGCTTAAAATGAATTTCCAAGGAAATTGATGTTTCTGCCCTTTATGTGGCTCTGAGTGAAAGAAAGAAAAAAATCAGAATAATTAATTGAGAAGGGTATGATTTTCTGAGTAGATGATAGTAGACTATTAACCATGATAGTAGACTATTAATGAATATTTATTGCTAAATGCTTCTTAGTCTGAAGGTGACACTTTCTGAATATTTCTCCCCTTTCTAACATTTCAGCTGTCAGAATTGAATAGTTCACGTGTAAACTACATTGTTTTGGTTTAACTAACAAAGAGTGATAAGACATGAATTGTTTGTGACAGCCCCGAACATTGATAACAGAAGACATTAATGCCTGCAGACACAGCCTACATGGTAAAAATCTGGAAGCAAAAATGCTTATTATGTTAGGCCAACGTGCTTTGACCTAGTTTTGCTTTTCTGCTTGGAAATTATGTCAGTATTAGTTACATCATCCCCACGGATGAGCAATTTCACATTCTTGTTTATTTCAGTGTCATATTATTAGTTTTGTGTATCTAGTTCTGACCTCCAAGAAGCCAAACTAATCCTCATTGACTTGCATTTTTCTTTTGAAATAAGACTTCTGCATGATAAAGAGAGAGGATTTTATGTATTAACAAAACAATCTAAGATGTGTCTTCAAAGGCATTAGTTTCTCCTTGATCAGGAGCCACTGCCCTCTTGAAGGCTCCAAGAGGCCATCCAATTTTCTGCTGATCAGAATGAGGCTTGCTTTCTTTGTCTTACGGGTAAGGAATAGATTACTGTGCCTACCACTGCCCAGCCATCCTCGAGTGATGAAAAAAATAAAACAATGAGATCGAGGGGACATTTCTCAGCACAGGACCCTTAAATTTGCCCTTTTGCTTTGTGTTTCTGCTTTGCTTCTTAACATATTTTTCCTACTTAATATTTTTACCGAATACTTTTCAAAATGAATTGTTTCCTCAGTTGATCTCGAACACATTTTTTCCTGCCATTTAATACTTTATATCACGAGGGGAAAGAACCATTTAATTATTTCATACATTTATGAATCCTAATCTTCAAAGAGTGTGAGTTCTTCTAGTGATCAACTTACACCAAATTTACAAGTCTAATTTGCTACCAAAAGACCTTGAATGTTTTTTGGCGCACATGTTTTGGCATTCCTTATTAACAAATCTAATCAGGCAAAAAGCCCTCAAGAATATGTATTTGTGGTTCTTCTGCAAAAAATCTACCATTTGCTTTTGTTTTCTAATTAAGGCTTTGAAGGTTAAAAATCCCTTTGTTGTTGGCTCTTTTGCAAATCCTCTCTCTGAATACAGAATACATAAGTGTCCCCTTCAAAACACAACCAGATTCATTGAATTTTAGCCAGGTAAATTGCTGATTGGCTTTGGATCATTTAAAGAAACAGTATGAAAGTAATTGGGATCAGCACAAGTCCTGATTGTGTGATCCCAGGGGACTCCAACATTGCTTGAAGCAGTCAATTCAGAGTATTGTATTCCATGTCTGATCCTTATGCTAATTTGAATACTACATGCTTTAGAAAAACTTCTTTAGAGGATTTCTGGAATCCCTAATTGGTACATAAATATTGTCACTCCTGACCTGCCAGAAGTTGTGAGATATTGTATACTATGTGTCTCCTATGGTGACATCCATTTCTACAGCAGTTTTTCTGCTTGTTGAAGGCAGATGAAAATATATTTTCTTCATCTTACATAAATAGCCACCTTCTGTATATGCTATTTTGCACCCTGATTTTTTCCTATTTTATGAAATAACCTGGAGATCTTTCCTTTTCATAACAGTACTCAGAGAGCTTTCTCTTTTTTAAATAGCTGCATAAAAATTCTATTGTGACAATGTACATAATTGATTTGATCCTTCCCATACTGTTCACAAGGATGGTGTCCAGTCTTTAGCCATTAAAACAATGTGCGTAGAGAAGCTCATATTCATTGCTGTGTTTAGGGCAGGTGTATCTGTCTTATATATCCCAGAAGTGGGATGCTGAGCCAAAGGGTGAAAAGGGTTTCCAATTTTGATAGATAGGTGAAATCATCTAATCGGCATGTATGAGAATGCTTCCCTAGAACCTCACCAATGGAGTACAATATGCAGCTTGTACACCTTTATCTCTCAGATGCTTGAAAGAAGGTATTCCTGTGTACTTTTTCACTTCTCTTCTGGGGGATGTTGAGCATCTTTGCATGCTGGTAAGGGCCATTTGTGTTTATTGTGCAATGTCCATTGTTTAGGGTCTTTCTTGACAATCATTTCTTAGCCTAATGTTATAATCATTCACCAGAAGTAAATCTTTTAGTGTTGTAGGTTACATGAATGGAAGTTGAGCTAGTTCACAGCCAACATTGATTTGAGAGATTAGATTTCTACATCTTGCTATTCCATTTTCTCCTTCATTCTCTAGCCATCGAAAGTTAAGGGGTTCAGTTTTGTACAGTACATGTAACTTCCAAAGTGTTGAAAACTTGCTTCTGGGGGTCTAATTCCAAGAGGTGCTTATGTTGTTAGTACTCAATTTGTTGAAATTGTGGTCATTTTTCAAGGAAGTGAGAAGTTCCACTTTAATTAGCATTATTGTATTAAATCTAGCATCTTTTTATTTTTTTTCCTTCCTTTTTAACAAGAAAAGATGTCAGTCAGTGACTTGGGAAGCAGGAGCATGGAAAGCTCCAGGCCAGACTGGGCAACTTAACAAGAGCTTGTCTCAAATAAAAAAGTAAAAAGGAACAGGTGTAGTAGGACATGCCTGTAATCCCAGTAACTTGGAAGGCTGAGGCAGGAGGATCACAAGTTCAAAGCCAGCATCAGCAACTTAGTGAGGCCCAAAGCAACTTAACAAGACCCTGTCTCAAAATTTTAAACTGGTGATGTGACTCTGTGGTTAAAAGCCATTGGGTTCAATTCCCAGTATCAAAAGATTTAAAAAAAAAAAAAAGGATTGGGGATGTAGCTTAGTGGTAGAATGTTCCTGGATTCAAT
>NW_026000249.1:824029-878008 GCF_001458135.2 Marmota marmota marmota | reverse complement strand
GTGTGTGTGTGTGTGTGTGTGTATGTATGTGTGTGTGTGTGTGTGTGTATATATATATATATATATATATATATATATATATGCATGATACACAATAGGATAATATTAAATAGTCATAGTAATACAAAATCATTTCTTTAGTCATGTGTATGTGTGTGTGCAAATGCATGTGTGCATATATGTATGAAAAATGTAATTTGTTGCTGAAAATATACCCTTATAGGACTAATGTTCCTTATATGCTAAAACACCAAATGTAATGGACGTGGCCACTTAGTCATTAGTTTTCATATTACAAACCAAGAAAGCATTGTTTCTTTTTTTAAAAAAAAGAGAGAGAGAATATTTTTTAATATTTATTTTTTAGTTTCCAGTGGACACAACATCTTTATTTTATTTTTATGTGATGCTGAAGATCGAACCCAGTGCCCCACACATGCCAGGCAAGCGCGCTATCCCTTGAGCCACATCCCCAGCCCAAGCATTGTTTCTTTTATCTACTTTCTTCTTTGCTAAAGTTAAAATTTTTATAATATTACATATCTTACATTTAAAACTATACTCAGAAATGAAATTGCATTTATATGTTTCTATATTTATATCTTTAAAAAATAATAAGCAAACAGCAATAACTACAGAAGGTAGAAATGGAAAAGAATGCATTTTAGAAGGTATGTTGCCAAGTATGGCCGCTACTAAGCACTAAGAATGTAACACTGACCAGTACTACAACTATGAATGAAACCATTCAGATGGTCTTGTTTCCTAGGTCTCTGCTGGTTACAGAAACTGTTTTAAATTTTGAATTTTTAATTTTTTTTTTTTTGGTACCAGGGATTGAACTGAAGGGCCTAGGGTGCTTAACCACTGAGCCACATCTCCAGCTATTTTTAATTTTTATTTTGAGACAGGGTCTCACTAGGTTGCTTACAGCCTCACTAAGTTGCTGAGGCTAGCTTCATGCCTGAAATCCTCCTGCCCTGGCCTTCCAAGCCTCTGGGATTACAGATGGACACCACCATTCCCAGCTAGTTTTCATTTTTTTGGTTGTTGTTGTTGTTTTGAAGTAATTAGACACCATTAGGAAGCTGCACAAAAGAAAATGTAGGAGGCAGTCTCTTGCACCCTCTTTGTCTCCCGTTTGTAACCCCTAGTAACCAGAAATCCGTTCTCTACCTGTATAATTTTGGCAGGGAGTGGCTCTGGGGATTGAAGACAGCCTTGTGCCTGCTAAGCACATGCTCTGTCACTGACCTTAAACCTGTAGCCCTCTACCTCTATAATTTTATTGCTTTAAGAATATTCTGTAAATGCAATTGACTTTTATTTCATTCAGCTCAATTCTCTGAAGGTTCATCGAAGTTGTTGCGTGTATCAGTCATGTTTTTCTCTTTTATTGCTGAATAGAATTTCATGGTATGGATGTACCACAGTTTAACCATTCACCTTGTTGAAGGATATTTGGGTTGCTTCCAGTTTGGAGCTATTACAAATAAAATTGCTATGAACATTTGTATACAAGAATTTGTGTAACTACAAGTTTCTATTTCTCTGGGATAAATGCCCAGGAGTGTAGTTTCTGGGGCTTGCGGTAAGTGCATATTTGGTTTTGTAAAAAAACTGCCAAACTGGATTCCACAGTGGCTGAACCATTTTATATTTTCACCAGTAATGAATTAGTGATCCAATTTCTCTATATCTTTCCTGGCATTTGGTGGTGTCCCTATTTTTATTTTAGCTATTCTAGTAGTGTATGGTGTTATTGCATTTGTATTGGACATTAAAAGGTAAAGAAGATATTTCATAATACAATGTAGGTATGTTCAATAGCTTCCAGGTAAAATTCCCATTTATCCAAAAGGACTTATCTTGGTGAATGACTGAATTACAAAATACTTGCAATTACTGGGTCTTTGGTTGAACCCTGCCTGGTTGTTACATCAAGAGCAAAAAAAAAAATGGAACAAAATATCTTTTAAAATTAGATTGGCTATCAATTATACTCAGAAAAACTAAAAAAATTGATACTTGCTCGCTATATGCCAGACCCTCACCCACACG
Organism: Marmota marmota marmota; assembly: GCF_001458135.2. Classification (NCBI taxonomy): domain Eukaryota; kingdom Metazoa; phylum Chordata; class Mammalia; order Rodentia; family Sciuridae; genus Marmota; species Marmota marmota. The sequence continues at coordinate 875,947 of NW_026000249.1, read as the reverse complement.
CCTATTCACTTTGGGAAATATTAGGTACATTAAGTAAAAATTACCAAGACTGTTGAAATTTTCCTTTCCTTCAGCATATCTCCCTGTCTTTGCAATATAGATGCATGGATGCACGCAGATATGCATTTGTGGGCTCTTTGGGCTTGAATCCCAAATTTTCTTCAACATCTATTTTAGATTTTTCCAAGTCAGGGGTGCTCAACTTCAAGCACTATTGATGTTTGGGGTTCAACAATTCTTTGTGGGGGCTGTTCTGTACATTGTAGGACATTTAGCAGCATCCCTGGTCTCAACTCACTAAATGTTAGTAGTCTTCTCTCCACCAAGGTATGACAACCAAAAATATCCCAAGACATTACCAAATGTCCACTGGAGGCCAAAGTAAACCAAATCACTGGTCTAGGTAGAAGAGAAGGAGATTCAGTTAGGGTAGCTGAAACTTGAGAATCTCCTTGCCACCAAGTTGGGTGCCTACCTGGCTACTTCTGATAACTGTTAGGCTCTTTAACAATTTTAAAAGATTTTCCTATTATATCTGCATAGTAGTGGTTAGAAGAGAAAAGATATCAATCCTTGTTTATATTTAATGCCTTAAAATATAGACTGAACACACATAATTAAAAAACAAAACTTCATGCAAGCGTGATTTTATTTTACTTTGTATTGATAGTTTATTGCTTTATATTGGATATGATGATTATTTTTTAAAATATAAGATTTAATAGGCAATAAAATAGGGTATATCTCCAGCTATCCTACTCCTGGGTATTTATCCTAAATAATTTAAATCATCATACTATGGTGATATGTGCATACCTGTGTATGTACCATGTATGTAGGGAACCAGCCTGTGTCCATCAGTGGAAGAATGTATAAAGAAAATATGGTATATATACACAATGAAGTTATATTTCACTATAAAGAAAAATGAAATCATGTAATTTGCTGGAAAATAGATGGAAGTTGAGAACATTTTGTTAAGCAAAATTAGCAAAATAATAACTCAAAGATCATATGTTTTATCTCATGTGGAAGCTAGAGAAGAAAAAGGAAAAGAAAGTTAGGGAGGTTGGGATGAAAATTGAAGGGAGGATCAGTAGAGTAGAGGATAGAACCAGGGAGAGGGAGGAGGGCAAGGAAAAGGGAAATAATGGGGAACAACATTGGATAAGTTATATTGTTATATTGTGTGTATGTATGGATATGTAAAAACAAAGCATACCATTATGTGCACCCATAATACACCAGAAAGAAATGGAAAATACAAAACATAAAATAGGGTATATCTACATATGCATAAAGAAATTGGAAAAATTCCTAGATCTTCTTTTGATTTAATATGTTTAACCTTCGAATTCTCTAATAGGTTTTAAAAGAATTGTATGAACCCCCAAAACAGACAAGAAAAAACATGATAGTGTCTTAAAATTTAAATTATGCTTATGATAATAATAATTAGTATATAAGCCATAGAAAACACTGTATTTTTTTTACTTTTAATAAACTAACATGTTTTATATTTAATATATGATTTAAATGTATTTTCCTATCTTAGAATTAACATAGGTTGCAAATATTTAGTGTTCAAAATACTGTAAGTAGAGTTTTATTTTGTAATAAAGTACATGATTTACTACTGAGCCATCCCCCCAGACTCTCAGTTGGAATTTTGAATACCACTTTTCTTTTTTATCCTTCCCTCATTTTATGAGTAAAGAATTTAAGTTGTTATGGTGTGTCCAGCTTCAGACAGTAGTTATCACTAATGCACTGGAATGTAGCCCTTCCTGAAAAATATACCACGGAGTTGTAATATGAATTCCCAATGAATGCCAAATCCATCCAGAATGAAGCATTCCTTTCTCAGAAAGAGATTTTCGAACTGCCTGGAAGTACCACTCTTTCAAAACTCAAGCAACAGTGCCACATGGCAAAGCCTATTAGAAGTGTATGAATTTAATAAGAAAATTACCAAGAAAAAATACACTGAAATACAGACTGACCCTTAGAAATAATGGAATACATTTGTGAATGTATTAGTTTGATAGCATAACAAATAATACTCAAAAGATATTTTTAAAATGCTTGACTCCATATAAAAAATCCAAAAGTATTTGTAGATTATGTTGATCGAAGGCTTTGAAGGAAGAATCATTATATTCTTAAGAGTCAAGAAAATGATCCTCCTTTATTGGATTGCATAGAGGAATTTTTATTTCTTAAATGAGAATACAAATTACTTGGCACAAACTAAAATCATCATTCTTTGCCTTCCTTTTTTCTTTTCTTGCATAGGATTGATTCCAGGACCCCTGCAGATACCTAACTTCACAGATGCTCAGGTTCTTTCTATAAAACAATGTAGTGCATTGCATATAATCTATGCATAGCCTTCCAGTGTACTATAAAATCATCACTAGATTACTTAAATTCCTAATACAAAGTAAGTAGTTGTTAGAGTATATCATTCAGAAAATTAATCACAAGAAAAAAGTTGTACATGTTCAAAGCAAGGCCAATTGTAATAAGGTGATCTTTTAGGGTTACAATATAGTCTCAAAAATTGGAGTTCATTGGCTAAGGTTGTAACAGAACTTAGCATTATCTCCTGAAAAAGCTACAACTCAGGTTGATAGGCAGATTAACAAGTCTAAAATGTCAGCTGAGAAAAGATAAAAAAGACTCCAATTTTTGGCAGTTCTGTTCAACAACTCAGTTTTTAAAACCTGTATAGTGAATGGTCTGAATTTACCTTAATTTACTTATTTGTCAAATGGGTACATTACTGAATTAATGAGTAGTAAAATTTAAAAATATTCCATATTGATTATTTGGGGATAAAATGTCATTTCTATGTACTGGAACATCATAATTGACAGAGTAGATATTTTCAAATACTCTTGCCAGTACTAAATCTCATCAGAGTTCTTTAAGTTGTAGCATAGTAAGAGTGTATTCAATATAAGAAAATTTTAATTATCAGCCTTAAAATGTGTATAGCAGAGACTAGCTTCATTTTTTTTTCCTAATAACAAAACCTTCTTGAAGTTCTCCAAATTGTACACTAGTTTTAAGATTTTAAACTTTGAACCAAGGGTAGAAAATGTAATTTCAAGAACTGCAGAGTACTTCTGATTAGTTCTAGCTTAAGACAACGAAGTTCTACTAGATTTTAAATCATTGTGTTCTTTATAATTAATGTCAGAATAGGTTCCTTCTTCCCTATAGTTCATGATTTTCTTGTAAAAAGAAAATCTTTGTGTTTTTATATTTAAAGAATAATTAGCTGTGATTCATATATGTACATATATGTTAATTCCACAAATAATATGTTTGGCTTTGGCCTACATGTCTTTTTTCTTTTTTAAATATGATATCAAATATCTGGACAGGTTAAAAATCTCCAACACTGGGGGGGAGGGAATGGGAAGCTACTGGGGAATGAGACTTAACGAAATCGATCAAATTATGTGATGTGCATATATGAATCTGGCATAATAAATGCCACTATTATGTATAATTACAATGCATCAATAAATAATCTCCAATATTTACCTATATATGCTAACTAAAGCTTTCCTTTTCATTTGCTAAGTTGCTGCATAAATGCTTTAAAATACGTTACTTTTAACATTAAGACATCGTCTTTTTCACTTAAAAAGTGCATCGCTCTTTGGGGTTGAACCATCATAGCTGCTTTAAATGCAGAATCTCCCCAAACTAGTTCCTTGCTATCCCCTTGACACACACTCTATCTACATCATGGACAGTTAAAGATCTTTGGCTTATTGCTTGGAACCTTGTCATGTTTGAATTCTACCACAGCACCACTAAACCCTTTTTAACAGCCCCCAGGAAGACTAGAAAACAAGGGATTCTCAGGAGATCCATTCCAAAGAAGTGGCAAAGTTTTTTGTTCCATTAAATCTGTATCTGCTTCCCCATTGCTTTTACCCATGTTTGGCACTCCTTACCCAACAAAGAACACATGTGGTTACTCTGGTCTCTGACAACCCTTCAAAGACAAAGCTAATGTGGCCTTCTTGGGGCATTTTTTCAGGTTAAATATGTCCAGATGTGTTTGATTTTGACTCTATCCTTCAGGATCAAGCAATGTTAGTAACTACAAGTGTCAAACACTTAAAAGATCTGTCCACAAGGGAGACAGACCCACCTTCACCTGATTGGAGGCATGAAATACCATTCAGTTTCTAATGCCCAGTAACCTCAAAGGCACTATTTTAAACTCTCTGCCTGGATTATAGAGACTTTGCCTAGCTTACTTCTGTAATGGAAATTCTGAGTCTTTGCTTGTGAGCAAGCAATAACATGATGGAAATCATCTAGATACTAAGAAAAAATGAATGGACAAGGTTTGAATTTTGTTTCTTTGCTTGCCTGGTACTCCATGGATATTGCAATATATTATTAGTGGCATGTATTATAGGACTCAGAATTTTAATCAAGGAGTCCCAGAGTGAAAGAAAAAAAATATGGGCTGATAAGTAAGAAATGAAGAGGAAGAGGAATCAGGAGCATTACTCAGATATTTGGAAAGTTGAAGGCAACTTGAATTTGGTGCAGTACTGGAGACTGAACCCAGAGGCTCTCTATCACTGAGTTACGCTCCCCCCCAGCCCATTTTATTTTTTTATTTTGAGAAATGGTTGTCAAGTTGCCTAGGCTGACCTCGAATTTATGTGCCTCCTCCTCAGCCTCCCCTGTTGCTGGAATTACAGGAGTAGGCTACCATGTCTGGCTTATTTTGAAAATCTTAAGAAATTATATCATTTCATATACAAGACAAAAACTGGAAAATATACCCACAGTGTTTTGGCAGTATAGTAGAATATTTAGGGTTTGACAGATCAAGCCAGTATGTAATAAAAAGGAAGTTTGTAAAGAGCTTAGATCGGAAGTTATGAGGCATATACCTACCTGAGCCATATTGGCATATGTACTGTTGATATTTATTTGGGTAAACGATAAAGTGAACATATGGTAGCAGAGTGATTCCTCTAATGGCATGGCCCAGACTCACGGGCATCCCTCTGGACCATAAGGAAAGTTTGTGGGCTTTTTTCAGCATTTAAGAAAACCCAAAGAATATTGTCCAATCAATTACCTTTTCATTGATGGTTTCATCAGTTACTTACTCCTAAACCTGGGGATTTGTGAAGTTAAAAGTTAATTGGTTTTTAAAAAAATTATCCTAAGTGAGAAAAGCCAGTCACAAAGGGCCACATAATATATGATCCATTTATATGAAATGTCCAGAAGAGGCAAATCCATAGAGACAGAAAGATTAGTGGTTGCCGGGGGCTGGGGCAAGAAGAGAATGGGGAGTGACTGCTAATGGGGTGATGAAAATGTTCTGGAATTAGATTGTGGTGATGGCTGCAGGACTCTGTGAATAAACTAAAACCACTGGATTGTACACTTTAAATGGGTGTAATGTATGAATTATATTTCAATAAAGCTTTTTAATTTTTATTTTTGGGCACTGGGGATTGAACCCAGGGCTTTTTACCACTACATCCCCAGCCCCTTTTATTTTTATTTTTTTTTTAATTTTGGAGACAAGGTCTCACTAAGTTGTTGAGGCTAGCCTCTAACTTGGGATCCCCTACCTCAGCCTCTGGAGTCACTGGGATTATATGCCACTATGCTGTTTAAAAATGATAAGCCCCCAGCCTTTTTTTTTTTTAAAGGAAGAACTGGGGCTTGGTGGTTTAAAGGTCAAGAACCACTTGTTTAATTGTTACAATTTTTATTTCAAATTTTAAAAAAATCTTTCTATTCCATGTCTCTAAGAGTAACAAGCAGAATACTGTCACAACTATTTCTAATAGTCAAAGTATGTGTGTGTGTGTGTGTGTGTGTGTGTGTGAGAGAGAGAGAGAGAGAGAGAGAGAGAGAGAGAGAGAGAGAGATTGATTTAGCCAGGCATGGTGGCACATACCTGTAATCCCATCAATTTAGTAGGCTGAGGCAAGAGGAAAGTTTGAGGCTAGTCTCAAAAATTTAGCAAGCGAGACCCTGTCTCAAAATAAAAAAATAAAGAAAGGGATGGGGATGTACCTCAGTGTTAAAGTGCTCCTGGGTTCAGTCCAGAGAGAGAGAGAGAGAGAGAGAGAGAGAGACAGAGACAGAGACAGAGACAGTCAGACTACACAACTTAGTCAGGGGGTTAGCACCCTTGTTTGCAAAGAGCCAGATAATAAATGTTTTAGACATTTTAATCTCTGACAAACTCCTTAGCACAGTCATAAACCATATAAGCAATCAGAGGCAAGCATGTTTAAAAAAGCACTTTATTTATAGGGCACTGAAATTTTAATTTCATATATTTTTGCAAATCACAAAATAATATTATTTTTTTTAACTGCTTAAGAATGTAAGTAGCATTCTAAGCTGTGGAGCACACCAGAATAGGCAGAGGGTTGGAGCTGTCACACAGGCTGCCTGTGGGCCATAGTTTGCAGATCCCTACTCCAGCAATGTACTATGTTAAATTTCTTAAGTCAGGGTACAAGGGAAAGCAGTCATGCTGCATTATGTTTAAATGTTGAACTCTCACGAGGCCAAATTATAATAATTTTTAAGTAAATAATGAAAAATAAGCTAATAGAAACTTTTAAGAAGAGTATTCAGAGTATCATAATGGTACCTTCTGTGGTTTTAAGATTTTTAAGTTAGGGAAGCTATGACTATCTTGAACTTTGTCCATTAAGAAGTTTGCCAAAGTTGTGTATTTTAAAGCCATGGGAATTTTTCATTGCCCCTGGCTTCTGAATTTTAACAACAAAGTTATTCATTAAAAGATCTATCAACAATGCTTCTTTATACATTATCTGCATTTGATAGACTTCCAGAAAGATGATCTTTAATTTGACTAATGAGTGCATCCATTGTTATTTTAATAACAAGTAATTTACAAAAAGAGAAAAGGTCTTTAAGTAGGCAAATCTCTTAACATTTGAAAGTTAAATTCCCTGATGTTCAGACTCAGAAGGCACAGTCAGTATGAGATGATTGGCTCAAGACACTGCTGGTAGGACACTGGAAATGCCCCCTGGGTAATAAGCCAAAAAAGCAAAAGGAAGAAAATGTTTTGCCCTTTTATATTATACATGTTGGGTTTATATTTAGATTTTGACACAAGTCTGATGTTGGATTTGGGGAAGCATTTGCTCTACACCCCCTAACCTCCAAACACCCATCACGGTTCTGTTAGAAGTTTTAAGGTCTGTTAATTTGAAGAATAGTTAAACTTCTAAATATTCACTACGAGCATAAATAAGATAATTCAGGAGCAAATAACTTGTTGAGCTCATTGCCATTTTCAGTGTAAATTTCACATTTTGTTTTTGTAAATTTCACTTTTTATTTTTGTTGCTAGGGATTTTTAAACATGTTATTGGTTATTTTTAGTTATGCATGATGGTAGTATCCATTTTGATATAATTAAACAAGCATGGAGAGCTGGGGTCAGAGTGAATGTTCTAGATGTAGAAAGAAAAGTTTGAAGCAGATAAAACACCTACACCAGATGGATGCATGAATTGGAGGAGATGCTAGGCTTGAGTAAATCAGGTGGTAGAGTGCAGGAAGGTGGAGAGCCTTAGGAAATGAACCATTGAGTAGGAGGTAGTTAAATTCCTCCTAAGGGACAGAGCAGAGGTCAAAAGTTAGGGCATGTCTGACAGGATTCATTGTAGATTACCAAAAGGTTAAGAAATCACTCAGAGGCCCAAGATTGAACATTCTTTGAGAGCTGATTGTCACCCATCAGGGTCTCTGACTTGGGAGACAAACATTGTCAGGATGTCACCTATCAGAATGGTTGCAGAGAGGTGAAAATGTATTAGTTTCCATTGCTGCATAACAAATTATCATAAACAGATAGGTTAGAATAACACCCATTTATTAGCTGATGGTTCTGCTGGGTGGCCTGACTTTTTGCTCAGTATCTCACAATGCTGAAACCAAGCTGTCAGCCAAATCAGGCTCTTATCTGGAGGCCCTGGGGAAGAATCTGCTGCCAAGCTCATTCTGGTTGTGGGACTAATTCATTTTCAGGCTATCAGCTGGGGTCCACTCTTTCTTCTTGGGGACCATCTGTATCTTCTTATGTGGCTGCCTCCACTCTGAAAGCATCAACAGCACACTGAGTACTTTGGGCACACTGCATATCTCTGAATTCCTCTTGTACCATCAATCTCAGCTTTGAAAGGCCCAAATAATGAGGCCCATTTGGATCATCTGTCTCCCTTCCTTACATCAACTGTTCCCCATAACACAACACAATAAAGAGAATGATCCCTCATTGTATTTACAAGTTCCAGGAGTCTGGGTGGATATGTTGGGATGCCATTTTAGAAAGTTTGCCTATCACAGAAGGTGATAAAGAGTTTCAGCTCCCACCTTGCTCCTTTGTGAGCAGTGTGACTCATGAGGACAGCAGGTTTGTGGACAACGGGCCTACCCTCTGCTATGGTTATAAGGTAGAAGAGAAACTGTGCCTTTTCCTTCTTCCTCTGACACTGGCTCATTCCTATGAGGCAATGTGCCCTTTTTGCATTCTCTTCCCTCTGTGACCACCTCCTGGGTATCGGTGCCAAGAAGCATGGGAGGTTTGATTGTTCATCTGTTTGGGGCAAATGAAGGCGTGCTGGGGGCTCCCACAGCACAAGAGGGCAGCACAGAACAAGAACTGGTAAATGTTGAGATGCAGATTCACTTGGTCTTTACCCTTTCTGAGATGATTTGTTCATTGGTCTTCAAAACAGCCCCTTATGTAACATGTGCCTCCTAACTCAGATCCTAATGAGTTTTTTTCCAAATAAGTCTGATGCTCTAGTTATTTGCAACTTATTTCATTACCAGCTTCTCTCCCACAGAACCTTTTCAAATATCTTTTTACAACTCCACCCCCCATGAAATTTTAACACCATAACTCTACTATATTGATTTATGCATATCTGATTTATACATGAAAGAGTAAAATTATTTGCCACTAAGAACTAATTTTCTACCTCTTGGGGATAATATCACCCCCCACTGATAGCATATGTTGTAATAAGGGGAAAGTGTTCTCATTTTAGTATTTATTAAATCTTTGGCTTTATGGTCTATTTGATTTGGCAAGTAGCTGTAACACTTCAGTTGTACTAAAAGGTACTTAAGATTAATCTTGAGAAGTCAGAAGTCTGTGAACATGAAAAATCACCCAATATATTATATTAAAACGAATAGCTGGCAAAATAGAATATAAAAATAGTCCCATTTTTTTGTGGCTAAGATGTACAGAAAAATAACTAGAGAGATCAATCCACAGAAGGCTGCTTCTTAATGGTTAGGTCTTCTAGGTGATTTGCTTTTGGGACTGTGATAAATGAATATATATTACATTTTGTCAAGAAAAGTACTGTTAAAAAAGTTTGCCATTCTCTTTGCTTTCAACATTTAGGATGAATGGGCAGTGTAAACTCAATCATTCACGCAGAGCATAGAACTGTTTTACAGGGCCCATTCATGTAAAACTCTGTTAGATCTCTAGAGGGCTTCAAGTCTCAAAGTTTATTGTTGCATTCTTCTTAATTCTGGTTGAATACATGGAAGTTATTTTCTGTAAAGAAACTACTAAAGTGTGTTCCTTCTCCTAAAACAAGGTTTTGGTGTCCCTAAGGCCTCCTTAGTCCTGTTTACTTTGGATATTTCAGGAATTACTGAAAGGTTTAACTGTGGTGAGTCTTTAAGCCCTCTTTTTAAATTCATAAACCATCTCTAATCTTTGAAAAATGTCAGGTTACACTTTGGAGAGTTTGGGGAACTTGACATTGTGTAACCCAGTTGTGGTGGAGGCGGCTTCCATTCTGAGCACCTTGTTCCAATTTACATCAGGGGAAATTATATACAGGTCAGGGCTGAGAGCAGGTTATAATTAATGGGGTGGACAAGTGGATTTTTAGTGTTTCATAAAAAGAAATGGAAATCACATGTGCTTGGAACTGTTTTGTTTTTTAAATATTTACATTTATTCTAGTAAACATTAATTATAACTGATATATTTCTCCTGTGAACTCACTAACTGCAAGGTCATACGCCATTGTTCACCAAGTGGAAAAGATGAATGACAAACTAGTTATAAAAAATAAGAGTACTGGGGGGGGGGTATTGGTGAGTGGATTCATGGAAATAATCCAGTCTTAGGTTTTTCTCCTAATTTTCTCTTGTGTTTAAAGAACCCACTTGCCAATATGATCCAGATGTCTGTCCTTCTAAGAGAAATGAGAAGTGGTTAGCACGTGATGTTCCTGAATGGCTCTTGGTGCAGAACAATTGACCAATGCTTTTTTATTTTAAAAATATTTTTAGTTGTAGATGGACACAATACCTTTATTTTGTTTATTTAGTTTTATGTAATGCTGGGGATCAAACCCAGGGTCTCACACATGCTAGGCAAGCACTCTACAACTGAGCTACAACCCCAGCTCCTTTGACCAATGCTTAAACTCTTAGTGTTTCTAAATTAAAGTTTAGAAGTCATTGAAGCATCACCAAAATATGCAGAGTCCATTTTTTTTGTACCAGGGATTGAAGTCAGGGGCACTCAACCCCTGAGCCATATCCACAGCCCCATTTTGTATTTTATTTAGAGATAAGGTCTCACTGAGTTGCTTAGCACCTCACTTTTGATGAGGCTGGCTTTGAACTTGTGATCCTCCTGCCTCAGTCTCCCAAGTCACTAGGATTAAAGGTATGCACCACCATGCCTGCCAATCCAAATTTTCTTGACATTCATATATCAAAAATTTCCAGGGGCTGGGGTTGTGGCTCAGTAGTAGAGCACTCGGCTAGCACATGCGAGGCACTGGGTTTGAGGCTCAGCACCACATAAAAACAAATAAATAAAGGTACTGTGTCAAACTACCACTAAAAAAAAAATTAAATTAAATTTAAAAAAATTTCAAATGTAACAGCAACATATTTTGTAACTTTTTAATCCATACTGGGAATTGAACCCAGGGGTGCTTTACCACTGAGCTCCATCCCCACACCTTTTTATTTTTTATTTTGAGACAAGGTGTTACTTAGTTGTTTAGGGCTATGTTGCTGAGGCTGGCCTCAAACTTGTAATCCTCTGACTCAGCCTCTGAAATCACTAGAATTACAGGTATGTACCACTATGCCCAGCTATTTTGTGACTCTTGAGATTGTCAAGAATCATAAAAACTCAGATTCTAAAGGTGGACTCAACATGGGCCAACTGTGGGTGACCCTGAGCAGTATATTCTGAATCTCAGTTTCCTCAGAATAGGTGGACTGATACTGCTACTGAGGGTTTGGGTAGGATTAGAGTTAATTTATATGATGTATATAAAAATTGTAAAGAAATACTGACTATGGATAGTTGAAGGAATGACTCCAAAAAAGGAAATTCAAAGGAAGGCTTATCAATCACATATCAATCATTTGGGTATTGGAAATGCATTTTTCATTTCGCCAACATGTCTCCACTCTCCAAATCAATATTATTTCAATGAACTCAATGTTTCTTTATATATACTATCCTTTGTTTTATGCAGTGAAGAATCAATATAATATGAGCACCTTACTTTCCTAGGTTTAACAGTTACTTAAGTAGTGGATCATGAGACTTTATTTCTCTTTTTAAGGAAAGTATTTAAATATTTAAAGGAAGGGGAGTTTCGCACTGAGTTAGCAGGTAACAATCTGCAGTTCTCCCTCATGCTGCTTCTGTGATTAAGCCAGAAGAGTGGCCATTCATTCTAAATGAGCCGAGACTACTTGTCCAGATTCTTGGCCCCAGTGCGCCATGTGCGTCCAGTTAACCTAGAAATCACTCTTGGTGTCAGATGGTGGAGTCCAGTCACCCTTGATACTTTGGCCCCACTTAGAAGCATCCTAGTTTAGAAAGTTTCTGCAGAACTCTCTAAGGTGTTTTGGTATTAATAGTCCCTGAGGAGTCCTTAGAAAGAAAAAACATCCAATCTTTGGGTGCATTACCCTTCTTCAGGGCAAGATTTGGGGGAAAGACACTGAGAGAAGACAGAGCAGATAGAAAGAGAAAATGAGTGAGAAGAAAAACCCATTGATCTTGGGCTGGGGATGTGGCTCAAGTGGTAGTGCACTCGCCTGGCATGCGTGCGGCCCGGGTTTGATCCTCAGCACCACATATAAACAAAGATGTTGTGTCCGCAGAAAACTGAAAAATAAATATTGAAATTCTCTCTCTCTCTCTCTCTCTCTCTCTCTCTCTTAAAAAGAAAAACCCATTGATCTTGTCTTTGCAATGTTTATACTGACTTATATATTAATTTAAAGTGCATATTCAATACATGTATCCTCCAAAATATGCCACACTTTTATTCCCCAGATATATTAATTGATGCAATTAACACATGGATAGATAGATATGTATGCTTTATCTAGAGTCCTAGTTCAGAGTATAACAACTATTCTACTTTCAAAATAGTTATTCTGCAGAAATACCAACACTACCACTAAATTTGTCCTCACTAAGTGGTTGCCCCCACATTCACAAGGCCCTTGGTTCAATTCCCAGCACCAAAAAATAAAAATCTCTTGTGGATCTATAAGTTTGGTATAGCTGATTCCATCAACAGCATTCATTCTTTTTGGAAATATTTATGAAAACCCTACTGTGTGCCCAGTAGCTAATAGAATTCCTGGTAATAGAACCTCAAAATAAATTTGCTTAGTGCTGCTTTTGGGGATGAGGGCATGATAATGCCTGCCCCTCCACCAAGATGTGCGTATTTATGTGAGTAGGAGATGGAGGGGTGAAGGGGAGAGAGAGGGGGAGAGAACATGAGTCCCCGTGTTATCTTTCCATATATAATATAAACTACTTGGAATTATAAAGTTGGAAGTGATCTTATCTGATATTTTCCTAGTGTCCTAACTTGTATTGACAGGAATTTCTTGTACAATCATCTTCACAAAAGGGCAGGAAATCTGATATAAGACTAGAGGTCTCTCTCTCTCGGACAATCGTTTGATTCAATATGGTATTGTTATTAGAGAGTTCAAAGTGGCATAGAATAAATTTCTGTGAGAAACTGAAATGGGGAGCCCAAGTGAGGATGGACCTCCTGGTTGTGACTACACTGTGAAAAGAGGACTTCTGGGGCCAATCTTGAGCTGAGTGTTCCACTAATAAACCTAAATAAACTCTAGCACTTTCTCTTTTTTTAAATATTTTTTAGTTGTAGATGGACACAATACCTTTATTTTACTTGTTTATTTTTATGTGGTGCCGAGGATTGAACCCAATGCCTCATGTGTGAGGCAAGCGCTCTGCCACTGAGCCCCAATCCCAGCCCTAGCACTTTCTTAATAAGTTGAAATATATGAGTGTTATATGGTCCTTAATTTGTGCTAACAAAATTAATTAGAAGTACTATATTGAACCCTTTTTCATTTTTCACACCTATTAAACATCAGATAAAGAAAGATTTTTTGTTTTACAATTTTTCCTTTAGCATACAAGCAAAAGCCTCACTTTACACAAAATTTGCCCTCCCAATTCTTTATTAATCAGTGTTGTACATTATGCAAAATACAAGGAAGAAGGTGATTTTGTGAATGAGAGTAAAAATTTATGGCCATGGATACATTCAAGTCAATCTCCTAAATGTCTATTTATAATCAAATGAAAAAAAAGATCTTTGTAATGATGATCTCAAGGAAAAATAAAATTTGGAATCACCTAATAACGTTTAAATTAGATGTAGTGTATGGTTTATAAGTTTCAAGTAAAGTGGGTAGATTCAAGCATTTTAGAAAAATTGTATAAGGATTTTTTTAAAGATGTTCTATTTGTGATTCAATTAACCAGAAAATTAAATTAACCAGAACTCTTAAATTTCCAGAAAATTTCAATTAATGGAGTTTTCACTGTACATTTATTGTCATCTTAGTTTCCACATGGAAATTAATTCCATTTTATGACCTAGTTCTTAGAGGGTTATTAGCATAGTCATCACCTTGAAGGAACAGGGCAGCAATGGCTTTTTGGTGTGTGTGTGTGTGTGTGTGTGTGTGAGAGAGAGAGAGAGAGAGAAAGAGAGACAGAGAGAGAGAGAGAGAGAGAGAGAGAGAGAGAGAAGGAGGAGAATGCAAAGTCTCTCTGACAAAGGTGTTCAAAGATATAAACTGTCTGCTCTTGCTATGATCTGACTTCTGTTGTCCTCTTTCCAGTCACTTTTTCCTTTCAGAATTGGCCATTTAGAACTGAAAAGTATTTTCCTAGAAGTGGAGCACTGCTTTCTCTGTGGTTTATTAGTAGTCAGAAGGAAATGCACCATGGTCCATGGTAAAAATAATCTCGATATAATATGATAATGTTTTGCTCAAGTTAACCAGAAAGCGAGGTGAAAAAAAAAATACTCAAGTAGCAGAGAGACCAGATGGTCTTTTTTTTTTTCTTTCACACAGTTACTTAAGCAGGAAATTTTGCCTGATTAAGAAAACACTTGTCTTGATTTTTATTCAGCAGTTTTGAGGGACTGTTTAATACACACACACACACACACACACACACACACACACACACCCTGTTTTCATTCAGCCAAGTGATGATTTATGCTAGTGTAAGCTAGATTCTGTGGCTGAGAACGTGAAGTCTTAATGATGAAGAAGAAAATGGATTCCCAAGTCTCAGCTTTAAAAGAACTAGGAATTTGCCCACTCCCCTAAAGATCCTCATCATTACCATATTCATCTTATTGTTGTAAGGTCTGGTGTTTTGTTTTGTTTTCTTTTGATAGCCTAGAATGGAAGAAAGGCTGTGTACCACAGTGGCTAACTAGGGTTTTGTGAGATACAGGAGAGACCCAGGGGGAGAAAATAGAGGTTTTGGAGTTCAACGCCCCAGGGGGTTAATGTGCATAAAGCGACTGCTCCAAAGGACTTGAGCTTAATCCTCAGAGCTGCCAGTCAGGATCAGGATGAAGAAGCATCCATGCAAAGAATTGCTTCTGGATGCTGATAGGCAGGGGTGGGAAGGGGGATTGGAGTGCCCCTCTTTGGACCAGTGATGCTTTGGTAGTTCCTGTTCCAGGGAGGTTAACTGGCAGTAGCTTGCACACAACAAAGCTCCTTTTTTGGGGGAAGTCACCAGCATTCCTGCCATCATCTGGCACCCTTTTCCCAGAACCCCAGGAGTGTGCAATTTCCAAGTTGTATTCTAAGGCAAAAAAAAAAAAATGACTAAAGTTGTGAAACTAAGTGTTTGCTTGGAGGAATTTGGAATGGAAAGAAGAGATTTAGACAACTGGTAGAACTGTTTGGACGTGTGCCTTGAATCATAGCACCCCTCTTGACTTACATAATGACAAGCAATAGAAGCTAAATAACAAGAGATAACTGACAAATCTTTACCATAAAGATGATAAATCAGGCATTAAAATTTGTTTTCAAAATATGATGTTTTTTCATATAATTTTGTGATACTTTTTCACCAGTTAGCATTCATATTTATTATCAAAATAAACATAACTCCACTGTATTACATGTAGCCACCTCACTGCTCTTAAAGCTAGACATTTTTTTGCAAGTGAATTTTTAAGCCCTAGACTGCACCTCAAGTACTAAGTTCTTTTAATTTTACCTTTTCTTACGTTTAAAAAGCCAACTTCTTATCTAATTTGATTCAATGAAAGGATAAAATGTACAGGATGAAATGCACACTTAGAATGCATTTCAATGAAAGGATAAAATGCTTGAAATATATATATATATTTTTATTTTTTTTCTAAAGAAAGAGTGGGGGAGAGAGAGAGAGAGAGAGAGAATTTTTTAATATTTATTTTTTAGTTCTCGGCTGACACAACATCCTTGTTTGTATGTGGTGCTGAGGATCGAACCCGGGCCGCACGCGTGCCAGGCGAGCGCGCCACCGCTTGAGCCACATCCCCAGCCCCGAAATATATTTTTTTAAATCACAAAAAAAGCGATCATATAAGACACAAAGCAAAACACTCTTAAGCCAAGTCCCCAGGATAGTATTTTTTATATTCTAAAATGATTTCTTATATTCATGTGTTATAAGTTAACATTTATAATCTCTCTTAAAGATACAACAAGGAAATATTTTCCCCTCCCCCTTTTCTTTTCCTTCACCTCTTCCCTAACCCTTAATGCCCTGCTTCTTTTCTATTCTTTTCTTTTCTGTTTTTATGAGATCCCCTTGTTTTTGCTCCTTTTTCTCTCCAGCTTCCACATATGAGAGAAAACATTTGACCCTTGGCTTTCTGAGTCTGGCTTATTTCACTTAGCATGATGTTCTCCGATTTCATGCATTTACCAGGAAATGACACAATTTCATTCTTCTTTATGGCTTGGTAAAACTCTATTGTATATGTACACCACAATGTCTTTTACCCATTGATCTGAAGGAAACATTTTGATAATACAAGAAAAAAATTTCAGAGTTTAGCCTGCCATAAGAGTATGTTTTAAAATTCATTAAGAGTTTCATAATAGTCTTTAGCAGATTTGTTCTAAGAGATTACAAAATTTTTAACATACTCTTTTTGTAGAAGTATTCAATCTCCAAAGAAGCAACTTTAATCTTGATTTTTAGGCTGAAACATCTTTGGGTTGGGTCTCAGAAGTAGTTTCAGAAGACTGCTTGTTCATAAACCCCTCAATACACAAACCTCATCTGCTTTACTATTTTCCCACAAACCTCATCTGCTTCACTGTAGAGGAGCACATACCCTCGACCCAGTCTTCCCAACCCTTCCCTTGGCCTCTGCTTAGCTACAATATCACCTGTGTTCTCCCCCAGAATTGCCTCTGTGGTCATCTTTCTTTTAGCCCATTCTTAAAGACGTGGGCTCTAAAAATCGTGATTGAACTTCTATGGAAATTTTACCTAACTGGTGAATTCTTTTGAGATACTTTTTGATGTTGTCATTGTCAGCAGAACACCAACTGAGGCTGTCAGGTGACTTATCCTTCCAGTCTCAACTCATCTTTGGTACTTACACTTATTCATCCACCCCAGTACAATTCCCCTACTTCCTGCCTTTTTCTTCCTGAAATTTCCTCTCCTAGTAAGGCAAAAGCAAGTTAGAAAGAAAAGACAAAACTAATGACTCTACCATTGTCTCAATTCATTTTCTTCCTATCCTTTTCTGTAACCTTAATTGCACATCCATGGTCATTTCAACTTTGGTTTAATATCCTAAGATCAAACATTTAGACATTAAAGTAATTCTCAGTTCCATATGCTGTGGTTTGAATGTATCAAAATTCATGTGTTGGAAACTTAATCCCTAGTGCAGTGGTGTTGGCAGGTGGGACCTCTTGGGGGGCACGAATGGATCAATGTTGCTATAAAAAGGTTTTGCATAAGTGGGTTTTCCCTCTTATGTTCTTCTACCATGTAAGGACATAGTGTTCCTCCCTTCCAGAAGACAGCCTTCTGGGCGCCATCTTGGAACCAGAGAAATAGGACTTTTACCTGTAGGCACCTTAATTTTGGACTTCCCAGCTTCCAGAACATAAGAAAGAAATTTCTATTCTTTATACCTTATCCAGTCTCAGATTTTCTATTACAGCAGCACAAAATGGACCAAGACACAATAGTTCCTGCTTTTTGGCCACCAAATCTTCACAGCTCTTCCCTCTCAAATTTCGTTGCTGAAATATATAAAGAGGTTGCTATTTTTCAAGAATTCATCACATTGCCTTTTCAGATAAGAAATAATAAAAGTCATATTTTAATGCCTGTGAGAAAGAAATCTGTCCTTTAGGATATCTGAAACTAAATATTTAATAACTTGAGAATTTAAATCATAGCTCTTTGCTCAATTGCTAGAAAATTTTATACTGAAATTAAGAAGTTCTTTGCTTATTTATTGGCAGGGAAAAAAGCCAAACTGTTAAGAGCACCATGCAAATATGAAGAAAATCTTTGCTAAAATAGACAACACCCAGCCATCTACCTTCTTTCATGACATCCTTTTTATTTCTTTTATATTACATATGGGTTTTTGAAATTATTATTGTTTTTACACATTTATTTTTTCATCCCTTCATTAAAATGGAAACTCTTTAAGAATAAGCATTTAGTTTCCTATCTGCCAGCACATTCTTGGTGCTCAGAGAAGCTCCTGGCACATACCAAGACCTAAAATATAACCTGTAGAATGAGAGAATAGTGAAGGAGATGACTTTCTATATTTTACTATAAAAGAAGTAGTTCTAAAATTTTCAGAATGCTTAAAGAAAGCTAAATTGATGTACATGCAAGATATCTAATGCCATAAAAGTAACAAAAACAACTTACTCATCCAAACTCTTAAAACTACTTTAGGATCAAAGTAAAGAGCTGAAGATTCAGACCAGACCCAGGTTGATTTGGGCCTATGATGGAAATTGATAGGTGCTCTTATTTATTGGGCAAAGTCTGTGCATGGGACCACCTTGCTCTCTTGCAGTTTTTTTCTGGAGTTTCCTCTGATGCTAGGGGTGAGAGGGATGAGGAACTTGGACTTGGGGGTAAAGAACACCTCATCACTTTCTTGAAAGCTCCTATGAAACTCTACCTCTACCATAGCTACTAGAAAGCCACCTCACTGGTGACCTGATTTCTAGTTACTATCATTGTTGTAATCCCCAGGAGGAGGCAGAAATTGTGTATATTTCAAAATAATTCTCTGTGGTTCATTCATTCATTAATTCATTCATTCATTCATTTCTTCTTTCGTTCCATCCTTCGTCTCTCTCACTCTTTCACTCTCTGCCATATCCCTAGCCCTTTTTTTGTTTTTATTTTAAGACAGAGCTTTGCTAAGTTGTTTAGGGCCTCACTAATTTGCTGAAGCTGGCTTGAACTTGTGATCCTCCTGCCTCAGCTCCTGAGTTGCTGGGATTACAGGCATGCACCACCATACCCAGCTGGATCTGTCGTTTCTGTACCTCTTGTGAGCTGAGATGCTGACAGCCTTTTTTCTAGACTGTTTTTTAAGGGTGTTTTAATAGCAGACAGGCTAGATATAATGTGTCCTTCCAAGGTTGTGGAGGTTTGCTTAGTCCACAACACAAGATTCAGATTTTCCAAGCTTGGGATTGCTCAACTGTGATGCAATCCCCTGCGACATGCACCTGGGACTCTACATGGTTCTTGGGTGATCAGATGAACCAACGAGATCATGAATCACATACCACTTGTGCCCTGAGTAAGAACATTCTTTATCTTTGTTAAAGGAGTCTGGTGTCTTCTGCCAACATCCATGTAATTGGTGGATTAACTGGTTAGCTTGCAAATAGAAAAAAATCTGAAGCTCTTCTCTGTTCTTGATAGTCTTATAAGCTCCATCTATGTCAGGGTTTCTTATTTCCTGCAAAATAAAAAATTGTGGTGACAAATGCATTAGGTAGAAGAAGACCTTCTTTGGGGAGCAGAGAAGTGAAGCCTCAATATCATGGTGGGAAGTTGTAGCAGAAATATATGTAGCAGAAATAGAAATAGTGGTAGCTGGAAATAGATGAAACTGCTTATGTGAAGACAATTATTAGACAATTGTTAATGTGAAGAATAGAAATGGTATGTACTATTTCTTCATATAAGACACTCCATGAATGTTACTGAGCAAACAAATGAATTGATATCTTTTCTGCTTTCAAAAATCATTTGCAGAGAATTCGAATAAAAATACAGATAATGAATTTATTCAATGAACAGAAAGAGGTGATTCAGGACAAGAGGAGAAGAAGGACGTGAGAATGACAATTTTGTCAGGCACTTTTAAAACTTTGCCTCACTTACTCCTCAAAAGACACTTTGAGATCACTCTCATTGTCCACATTTTAGATAAGGAAACTACATATAAGATATGAAGAGTATCTGTGAGCAGGAGATATGTAGAGTATCAGGCTCCTATCACCTTTACAAGGAAATGGCAGAGCCAGGGGTTGAACTCAGGTTTATCTAGACGCAAGGTATACATTTCTTTATATGACACCTCATTGACGGTGTTGGCCCAAAAGTAGACTAAGGACACTTGGGCCCCTGAGTTTAGGGCTTAGCCACATGTTTCTGACACCACACCATGGAGAAAGCTACATGAAATTCATTAGCAGAGAACTTGAAATAGTCCATTAGTCATCTGACAACAGAAAAGACAGAATGAGAAAGGGAAAACAGAATAGTAGTTGAATAGTAGTAGAAGAAGAAAAAAGATGGACCTTTTTGATGCAGTACAAGATGCTATTTACTTTTTGGAAATTCCTTTATCTTAGAGCCTTCAATGATAACAAAATAATAAAATAATATGTATTAAGGGTCCACCAAACTATACAAAGTCAGATGAGGTCTTATTAAATGAATCATGACACTATCAGGTTTCACAGAATTTTCATCTGAAGAAAACTGTAAGACAATGCACTGTGACTTGCAAAACCAGTGTACTTTATTAATGTTAACAACTTAGTTTGTTATGATTTATTTCCCAATATAATACCAATTGCATAGTTTCCCTGGGGATTTAAAATATTTTTTTTGGTACTGGGGATCAAACCCAAGGGTGCTCTACCACTGAGCTCCATCCCCAGCCCTTTTAATTTTTATTTTGAGAGAATCTTGCTATATGCTTAGGCTGGCTTTGAACCTGTGATCATCCTGCCTCAGCTTCCTGAGTCTCTGGGATTGTAGTCACATGTGTCACCATGCCCACATCCATGAGGATTTTTGAAAACTCTATTTAAAGATTGTATTTAAAGTGTAAGTTAGATTATGTGGTCAATGGAAAGGGTTTTCTTGTTTTACTTTTTGTAGATTCAGTTTCCTTAGGATTGCCTACCGTTAGCTCAGTTATTTAGTATAACCAACATTTTATTTTAGATCAGGCAAAATAGAGATACAGAAATTTCAAGAAGTTGATCGAGGGTTGAAAAGGTAGTGATTTAATGTATTTGAAAGCAGTTTTAATTTTGCATTAGTTTCAATTGTGTGCCTTTGTTCGTGTATGTGTGTCTCTCTGTGTGTATGTGAGTGATAATTTTATTGCCCCATGTGAAGATCTGTACTGCAATTTTTGTGCTACGTGGAAAAACTACCCTTCATCCATTAGCATTTAAATGTGGCAAAAGTATTTTTGTGAATTTTCTCCTGAGAAGCCTCTTGCCTTTGTTCTGTACAGATGCTCAGTATGCTTCTTTCATGTGGTGCCTTACAATAACAATTCAGAACAAAAGAATCGCTCCTCTTTTGGTTGCCTTAAAAAAGAAAAAAAAAAAAAAAAGACTTACATCCCCCGACTGTAGAGCTTCAGTGACCACGGGAAGTGTTTAAAGCATGTTCTCCATAATAGTTAACCAGGAGTTGTGAAGAAAGGTTAGTTTTCTTTATTTTTTAAGATCACGAAGTAGCTTCAGGCTATTGTGAGCATGAGTTTTTTATTTTTATTTTTTTTTTTGTGTGTGTGTGTGTATAGCTAACTTTGAAGTTGAAAGGGAAAAGTGATTTTCTTTGAGAGAATTTCTCAATCTGCTCCTACAATAGGAATCAGTTGCTCTGTAACATCGTCATTACCCCCAGAGTCACAAGACAGGAGTATGTGTTATTGTTGAATTTTAAGCTTTCCAGTGTTCAGAGAATAATGTCCCATTGAACATCATCAGCAACTATTTATCAATGCATTTTGCTTCTGGTGAATAAATGGGAAGGGAGAGTATGTCCTTCTCTGCCTTCTAGGGGAGTGTTGTGTGAATGAAGTAGAAAAAAGTTTCCCTAAGTGGTGAGTGTTTTTTTCCAGGGCACAATCTACTTGTTGCAAAATCCCACTGGACCAGTATATCTTTCAAATAATATAGATTTCCTGGGCTGGGTCTGTAGCTCAGTGGCAGAGCGCTTGCCTAGTATGTGTGAGGCACTGGGTTCCATCCTTAGCCCTGCATACAAATAAAATAAAGGCATGCTGTCCATATATAACTACCAAAATTTTTTTGAATAATATAGATTTCTTATATCATTTTGCTCATTTCTATGTAGACTTTTGAAATATGAGTAGGCAATTGATTTTTTAAATAAATACAAATTATCTAATGCTTCTGTTCTCATATAGAGAATGGGATGTTCCTTTAGTACAGGAGGACTGCTCAAACTGAGGGATTTGTGAAGAGTGAATGTTATAAAGTCCCAAGTAATTGTGAAAAGGCACTTATATATATGTGTGTGTGTATGCATATGAGTGTTTGTCATTCTGTACATGTAAGTATTTATATGTGCCTATGATACCAATTCCATTGTAAACATGTAGGAATTTTTTTTGGGGGGGGGCACTGGGGATTGCACCCAGGGGTGCTCAGCCATTGGGCCACATCCCCAGCCTTTTTTATTTTATTTTTTTTATTTTGAGATAGGGTCTCTCTAAGTTGCTTGGGGCCTCATTAAGTTGCTGAGGCTGGCTTTGAACTTGCAGTCTTACTGCCTCAGCCTCCTGAGCTGCTGGGATTACAAGTGTGCACTTATGTGCCTATTTAAACATGTAGGATTTTATATAGACTTAGGAAGGATTCTGTGAATGTGTATAAAAAACTATAAGCACTCAGGGAAGGCAGTGTATGTGCTTTTCATCTGTGGGTGGTTTCAAAGGAATTAGCAGCTTCCATTTCTGTGACTACCACACTGTTAGTCTGCTCCCTTGGAGTGCTGAATTAGATTTCTGCCAGGAGACTAAGTGTGACATGTTCTCTCTCTTGTCCTTCTCTCTCTGGTCTGCTATCACTGCCTTTAGAACCAAATTCTTGCATGACAGCCAGTATAGCATAGATCTGGAAAACATCAGTCATTATCAATATAATGTAAAATAGGTCCCATTTGTATTTAAAATTGGATGCTTTATTTTTAAAAATAAATAATAAAAGAAATGAAATGCCTGACACCTTTTGATGTTTGGAAATTTTGTATCAAAGATGTCAGATTATGTTCTTTAAAAGATTAAAATAATTATTGTTTTACTTTTGAGATATAGTGTTTGTTTCTTGATGTTTCAACTTGGGATGCTCTGGCTAACTTTCCATTATAATATGAAAATATGAACATGTTAAGCCAGTCTAGAAATTTTTATAGTGTCTTTCTTCTTTGGAGGTATGGGGGGAGTGTTATTGGGGATCAAACCCAGGCCTGATGCATGCTAGCTAAGCACTCTACCACTGAGCTACATCCCCAACCTGATACTTTCAATGTTGTTTTAAAGAGGCAGTTTTTTTAAAAAAAAGTCTTGATGAAAAGTACTTTAAAATTCTATTTTATGATATATGTATGTATATGCATGTCTTTTCCCTAGATAATAAGAATTTCTTAAGGAAGTCGTCCAAATGTGAAATTGAGTAATCCTTGTATTGTTAAAAGTCATGATTTGGAGAGACATAAGCTGAGAAAATGTATGTTTGCATTTTTATGTCCTGACATTTGAAGCACCCTTTGGTTTACCATGAAGTGTTGCAATGGCAGAAAAGTAAGCACAACAATGTGCAAAATGGGCAACACAAGGAAACAGCAGTTCTTGCCTCCTGCTTCCCCTTAATCACGACAGTTCCTTAAACACCTTCGTGGTGCCCAAATGTCTAGAGTATAAATTGAGTTGTGCAGATATTTTTTTACACTTTCCTGATGATTTACTTTAGCTGCAGTTTCTTGTCTTGCATGGTGATAAGCAACATCCTTCAAAGAACTGCAGTGCAGTACAAAAGAAACTACTTCCCTTTCTTTCTTCACATAATCAAATTTTAAGTGATTATTTTTCATTCTCAATATACCCTTCCTTTTTCATTCTGGAGAATAAAATCAAGATTTTGGACTCATTACAGTTTATTTTTTATAGAATTCTTTTTAAAATATTTATTCTTTAGTCATAGATAGATACGATATCTTTATTTTATTTTTATGTGGTGCTAAGGATCAAACCCAGTGCCTCATGCATGCTAGGTATGTGCTCTACCTCTGAGCCACAACCCCAGCCCCCACAGTTTATTTTAAACACATGTACACACACACACACACACACACACACACACGTTTGTTTCTTTGTCTCACTATGTCCTGGCTAGCCCCAAACTCCTAAACTGAAGCGATCCTCCTGCCTCAGCCTCCCTAGTGGCTGGGAGTACAGATATATTAGTTGTATATACAGTTGGTTTTCCGTATATGTGGGTTCTGCATTTGCAAATTCAACCAAACTTGAATAAAAAAATGTGAAAAAAAATTTCATCTGTATTGCATCCTTATAGATTTTTTTCTTGTCATTTTTCTCTAAACAATACAGTATGGCAACAACTTATATACATTTATATTGTTTTAGGTATCATAAGTAATTGGGAGATGATTTGAAGTATACAAGAGGCTGTAATGAAGGTTATAGGAAAGTACTGTGCTGTTTTATGTAAGGAACTTGAGCAACCGCAGACTTTGGTATCCTAGGGGAGTGTTCTGGAATTAATCTCAAGTGAATACCAGAAGAAGGCTGTATACACAGAGCATGCATATACATGTGATCTGTGTGCATAATATATGTAATATGTTTATGATAAAGTTAAAACTTGTTTGTGTATATACATGTTTCATATGCATATATCTTTTCAATTATTTATCAGGATGATCCATTGCAATTTAACCCTCTGTTTCTGGAAGAAAAGATGATTTTGGTTTATTGATTCTGTACAGGAGATTGTTCTCCTGGATCTAAGTTGAAAAACTTCTTTTAGAAGTTATTCTTTAATTCAGAAGGTAAAGGCACAAAATAATGAGTATATTATTTTTAAAACAAACAAAGCAGTATCCAGAGCATAATGTGATAATGTGCTCAGCAGGATGCCAAAAGAACCCCAATGCAAGGGCATGCGAGTTTCCCACTTCAGGAGCTAGGCAGGACCGCTCCCGTTGGCTGCATGGAGAGCTGGAATCCAGCCTTCCACTGCAGGACCACGTCCAGTTGGCCAGGCCGCTGCTGATCTCTGTAAGCAGAGAGAGTACAGAACCCAGTGCCAAGTCATCATTATTTTGGACCAAGCAGTGGGTGTTGACCTGACCTGAGCTGCCTTTTTACTTGGTTTCAGTTGAGCATCGAGTGGGCGAGGGGATAGGGCAAGTACGGCGGGGGCCGTGGAAAAGGCAGTCGATTCTTCAACTCGGGCAACCCTGGCGGAGTGGATGAGGTGGAGCTGGCCTTCCTGGAATTGTTGGGCCGATTTTCCTGTTGTGTTTCACTGTCGACGCTCTCACAGACACACAGGACTGTTCCAGCACTGCCTGCCACCCACCATCTGGTCTCGGTGGCCTGTCTGTCATTTCGTGGGTCCCCATCCTCTGCCTACGGCGATGTTTCTTCAAAAAGAACTAGTGTGCAGTCCATTGGTGGGTATTCAAGGGGATCTGTTTGTCAGAATCTCGAGAGGTGCTCAAAGAACTATTAAGGACCAGTGTACTAGTTCCTGTTTTTAGCCTGTTTATCAGTCTGTCAAAGGAACGAATGGCACTTCTAAGCCTGTCGGGGGGGGGGGGGTTTCTTAGCTATTCAGACAGAGGGGGATAGGGCAGTGGTTCCTGGAGGAATTGGGATTGCTCTTTTTCATTGCCATTTGTGTCTTTTGCTTGTCTGCTTGTATAAATGAGCCTCCAGGAGGAGTATTTAAGCATCCTGTTAAGTAAATTTGGAAGACTAGGTTTCAATTAAAATAACCAGACTGTGTGACCCAGCTCCCATTTCCCCTTGATTTTGATCATTAAAGCCTTCATATCCCCATAGACATCTGCCATGCTTCGAAGTGATTCTTTTTCAGGAATGTTCATTCATTATTAATCAGGTTGCATGGTCAGGCGAGTGTGTGATTATTTTAAAGAATGTCCTAGAGATCCAATTACTAAAAATGAACGTGTTACAGGCAGATGTGGAAGTAGAGAAAAAGGTTTGGTTAACAATTTAATTTGATTTGCATGAATTCCACCAGGTGGGTGTTTAGTGAAATTAAAAGTCTTCCTAGTCTCATGTCAGGTATCAGGCAAAATGATTTTAATTTCACCACTCTTTAGAATAAAGAAGAAATGGCAAGTTATTCAAAATATCTATTGTACTAATTAATTGTTTTAAAACTAGAGGCTAGCATCTCAATGCTTATCTGCTTGTCATTTTTTTTTTTCAGTCAGTCTTTGGTCCCCTGTAATTTCGTTGGCAGAAATTCTTAGTTGTCTCTTACCAATTAAACAAATGAATTTGGGTGTGCTGGAAGTCAGAGCTTACCCTCTGTGTTGTTTCAGAGTAACATTAGTTACTTGTAGAATGTTACTGGATCGCCTTTTTTTTCACCTGTTCCTACTCAGTGTATTATTTATGTTGTTGCTTTAAGGTCCACTTTGCAATTATATTGCTCTCTGGCATAATTTAGGGTGAAAAACAGCCTGTATTATGGTATCAATTTCCAGTTAAGTTCAATTGAGTTTCCTCCTCTCTTTCCATCACTTCATACGTAGCCCTGTTTTATTGGACCTTTATTGACTCACCTGCTTCTCAAATCAGCCAGGATACTGATCAGTAAAGTAGCATTTGGGTAATGTGTTTATTCAGTGGTTTTTGTAACTTGAGGTTAAATTCTAAACTACATGATTGAATATGCAGATGCCAAGCACTTGTATTATGTTATTTTAAATATTTTATCTTGGATGTAGTTGTCAGTTTTTATTGATTATAATAACTTCTGCATTGAGAAATTGTGCTTATATGAGATGAGAGCAAGTTCCTTCCAAGTTCAGTCTCAACCTCACTGACTCAAGTTGGTTTCAAGCCTTGCCCAGTTAGGTGGTCCCTAGTCCTCTGACAGTGTGTATTTCTGCTGATCAAAGACAGAAACATCATTCCACAGTCTTTAAAAAATATTCTACCTGTAGCTATCCAGTTAGGATAATCTCATAGCAAAAATCCAAAGACCAATAAGTCAGCTAACTCTGAATTCCTCAGGTAAAGAGGGGACAGAAGATGTGCACAATTATTTGTAATGTTTATTTTCATTATTTTCAATGCTGTTTATTGTTTGCAGAATTTTGGGAAGCTTCCTTTTCTGAAACCATATCTTTTTCACTTGGCGTTACTGTAGTGTTGAAGTGTTTTTGTCATTTCACTTACATTTTGGTAAATTTAATAAGCTTAATTTCCATAATTGGAGGATATTTGGAAAATAATCTGAGGAAATGCCTTGGGAATCATTGGGGCAGTGGCAGAGAGCAACCTGATATTAACGGTTGATCACAGGCCACCCAGGGTTGGTACCCAAGATTATTCCTTGGTCTAGTGCCACGTTAACTTCCCTGACTGGGAAGGATTTCAGAGCTGTGCTGTAAGGGTAGCATGCTGGCTCTTTTTCATATACTCTAAATTAGAAAACAGTTATGTTTCTTGGACTATGCAGACATGAATGGATGATGTAATGATGATGACCTAGCTCTTTGTTCTAATGGGTAACTGATCACACAGAATGTTTGGGGTCTGGAGATTTCTAATTTTTGACCTGGTCCTTTTTTTTGGGGGGGTGCTAGGGATTGAACCCTGGGGCACTTAGCCACTGAGCCACATCTCCAGCCTTATTTTGTATTTTATTTAGAGACAGGGTCTCATTAAGTTGCTTAGCACCTCACTTTTGCTGAGGCTGGCTTTGAACTCATGATCCTCCTGTCTCAGTCCCTGAGCTGCTGGGATTACAGGTGCACACCACTGCACCCATCCTTGACTTGGTTCTTGAGCATATGGGTGAATCTTCCCATACCCTTGGCATCTGAACCTAAAAGCTTGCCCAATGAATTTAGCCATGAATTGAATCTGCACTGCATGACGTATGCACAGAGATTCTAGACATTTCTTCAAGGTACATGCTATCTTGATTGTATCATAGTAGATGTCGTGAGAGACTATAAAGAGTAAAGTTGGTGGCAAGGGTTGTGACAGTGCAGACTGGGGCTTAATTGTTTTGTCTGCATTGACCTGCCAGGTTAAAGTAGTATTTGTGCCTTTGACTTCAAAGGAAGGAGCAAAAAAGATGAGTACAACAGCCATGAACCCCTTTAACTTCCTTGTGTCCTTGGCTTCTAACACTAATCCACAAGTGTGTCCATCCTGAGTTACCCTCCTCCCTTCCCAAGACCAAACCCTGCAGCTGGGAAAGCCCCTATATCCTTCCTCTTGCACCAGGAATTTTCCCTCTTGCTGTTTTCTCCCATATCCTGTACCTTGGGCAAAATAAACCTTGCTCTTTGGAAAATATTCTCCTCCTGTGATGAGTGCTACTGTTCAGCATAAAGATACCTCAGGATAAAGATACTTGGACCCCTGAGTGAGAAAGGAAGGAATCATCTGCTCAGGCAACTCTTTAGCCAGATCTCCATCTCTGTTGATTAATTTCCCTTAACCCCACAAGGCATGAACCTTAAGAGGTTTTCCCATGGGATTATCAAGGGTGATTCATTTGACTCAAGCCACATACTCAATGTTTGGCCTAAAATTGAGATAATAGATGTTACCTACATAGGAGATTTATGTTTGTGTGTCTGCTTGTGCCTGAGCACATACATGTTCATAGTGAGTCTGACTATATAGAAAGAAGGAGATGAATTATATATCTTTAAACCTGGGTCATATTACTGACTGTTCTGGTGAGTACTTGGAAATAATATTTTAAACTAAATATTTTAGTTGTTTTGTGAATAGGATAATTATATTGCTGTGTGGTTTTCAGCTTAAAGGGTTACTTTGCAACCTTTAAATGTAAACATTTAAGACACGTCACACTATTTAGAACTGTCTTTTTTAAACAATTCTTCTTTGTTTAATATGAACTTGCCAAGTACAATAGTGGCCAGGACTTGTTGGGCCTCTGGGAGGTTCCATTTGCATCTTTAAAAAATCAGCAGAAATTGAAAAAAAAAAACAAAAGAACAAACATCAAATAAAAAAATTTCACGTAGGAACATCATTTGTTCTAGGAAGAAAAGCAAAGGCAATTGCTGCTAGGGACAGCAAATGGTCCCATTTTCTGGGTCTCTGTTTAGGAAGTGAGTGAGAATAGACTTGGAGGTGTGGTTTGAGAGAAACTTGGGCCAGACTTTGAAAAAGGAAATAAGATGTCAGAACTCAGACGTCGGGCAACAGGGAACTGCTCTGTGTTTTGGACCATTGAGGGAAGTTACAGGAAAAAGCCGTGATGCCTGAAGCATGTTCCAAAGATTAAACTGGAGCTACACATTGTGGCCCAGGCCTGTTATCCCCGTGACTCCAGCAGCTGAGGCAGGAGGATTGAAAGTTTGAGGCCAGCCTGGGAAACGTAATGAGACCCTGTCTCAAAATAGAGTGAAAAGGGTGGGTATGATGCTCAGTGGCTGCCCCCCAACCCCCCCCCCCCCAGCTCCCATGAAGATTAAACTGAGGGAGGAAATATTGGCAATAAGGAATCAAATTAGCAAGTCGCCCCCCCGCCCATGATAGCCTAAGAATGCTACAAAGAGGGTCTGGATCAATATAGAGGAAGAGGGAACAAAGAGAAGGAAACCAATGCAAAGAGCTATGAAGACCTGACATCTCCGAGTCTTGGCCAATGATTTGGATTTTTGGAAGGGAGAGTGTATGAGTTTTCTATTGATGCTATAGCAAGTTACCACACAGTTGAGGGCTTCAAGGAACACAGATTTATTGTCTTCCATTTCTAGAGGTTTGAAGTCTAACGCAGATCTGTGGGCTAGACATAAAGGTATCTGCAGGGTTTCATTCCTCCCCGGAGTCATAGGGTGGAATCTATTTTCTTTTTCTAGCTTCTAGAGTTTGTGTGCACTTCTTGGCTTATGGTCCCTTCTTCCATGTGTGAGGCAGCCATGGCTGGAATAGCCTTCTTCACATCATATCACTCTGGCTCTGACTCTTTTGCCTCCCACTTCCACCAAAAAAAATATTTTTTGAATGGGAATTGAATCTAGGGGTGCTTTGCTACTGAGCCACATTCCCAGTCATTTTTATTTTTTATTATGGGACAGAGTCTCACTAAGTTGCTTAGGCTGACCTGCAACTTGCAGTACTCTTGCCATAGCCTCCCAAATTTCTCGGTTTCCTTTTATTTAAGGAGCCTTATGATTCCACTGGGTCCAATTGGAGAATCCAGAATACTTGGATCTCAAAGTCAGATGCTTAGTTGCCTAATTATATCTGCAACATTAATTTCCCTTTGCACCTGTAGACTAAAATATCAACAGGTTCTGAAGTATAGCTTGTGGATATCTTTGGGATCATTATTCTCCTCCCTCAGAGACACAGGCTCTCTTTGCATTTTTTTGAAGGAATGATCGACCATTAGAAAACACCTAGGCTTTCACGTACAGTAGAACGAAGTCAGAAACAGTTAAAGAAAGAAAAACCAGAAAAAGCTAATTTCAGTGTTACACAGAATGAGAGAAGGAGAGAAATGGGGAAGGAGGAAGAGTGAAAATATTCACATCATTTTTTCTCATCAAAACATACATTTATTACTTTCCTACTTTACTTATTTATTTTTTTGTTACTGAGGAGTTAACCCAGAGACACTTTACCTCTACCTACATCCCCAACACTTTTTTATTTTGAGACAGGATCTCACTAAGTTGTTTAGGGCCTTGAACCTGTGATCCTCCTGTGTCAGCCTCTGGAGTTGCTGGGATTATCAGTGTGCACACTGCACTTTCCTATTTTAAAGAGGTGCTTTCTTGAATCCGTAAGAAAGTATCTTGAAAAGATGTCCAGCATTTAGTATGTCCCAGGATGCAGGGCTTCACTGTAACTTGCCATTAAAGAGTGTCCTGCTTAGGCATGCAATCAGAATGAATGCTAGAGGGATTGTAGGGAACATCTGTTGGCCCTCACCCATGGACACTCAGGCACCTAATAAGTACCATGCTGAATGCCCTAGATTTTTCTGGCCACTTGCCTAACTTACCTACTACTGTGCTGTGGTTTAGATCTCCTAGTTGTGGGTGAGCTGTGAATTGTTGCCATTCCCAGTTTGTTTCAAGGGGTTCTCATGATTAACTACATCCTCCTCTGAATGAAGACTGTTCAGCCCATTCACAAAAATGTTAAGCTATAGAATATCCTGACAACAATATGCACGTGTGATTTCCTTCCATTGTAGTGAAGGCTAAAAAGTTTTTCTTTTCTGGCATGGAAATTGAACTCTAAGGGATAAGAGAATATGAAAGAAATATAACATTTTGCACAAAATCTCGATTCACCACCACTATCTGCTTGGTGAACCTCTGTTCTCTTTTAAAACCTACATCATGTGTTGCCTCCTTCCAGAAGTCTCCCCATGTCCCCTTCTCCTCTAATATATTATAAATTTTTTCTAGCTGTCTTTGGTATGCATCTTCTGTTATGCTACACAATAATTTAAAAGAACATTTTCTCCACCCTAATAAACCATAAGACCACAGAAGGAGGAGTCAAGTGTCACCAGTGCTTGTCTGGGACCAAGCACATAGAAAGACTTAAATATTTTGTGAAAGAATGAATGATATTTTGATTTCTCCAAAGGATATTTGTAAGTAAGCTAGAAAATACTAATTGTTTGGAGGCGGAATTGCATGCATACAAGTAAGATAGATACATTGAGTAACTTAGTAAAAATGATATCTCTGTTATAGCAAAATGTGGATAAAAGTATAAAATGGGATCCAGTATAGGTGTCAAGTCAAAACCCCTTCCTTTCTGGCAGAATGTAGGTGAAGATTTAGAAAATTGGCTGAAACTCACTTACCACATAGGTATTTTGTTATTACTTAATATAGTTAGCCATTTACAGTGTACACACAGGCCCAAAGCACCAGGCCAAGCACTATGGCAATAAATGAAAAAGATCTCCATCTAAACAGCTGCTATTAAAACATTCTTATGTGACTTGCCCCAAGCACTCGCTCAACTCACATCGTTTCCATTGATGCAAAGTGAAATCTATTGTAGATTATTTCCTGTTAGTACTGGAAACGTGTTTGTGCTTGTCAAAATCTGGCTCTACTGTCATTGCCACGGTTGCCCACACAGCATTTTGTTCATGCCTCTTGAGGGTGATTTTCATTTTATATTCTGGCTTTCTATATGTGTCTCTGTCTTCTAAAATAAGATCTGTAGAAAATTCCATCTCATTACCTGTAAATGCAGTTGTGTGGGAACACAGCCACACTCACACCATTATGTGTTGAATATGATTGCTGTTGCATTACAATTAGTGGAATCAAGGAATTGCAGCAGAGATCCTACAGCCCACAAAGCCAGAAATGTTTACTGTACTGCCCTTTATAGAAAAAGCTTGCTGACATCTGTTCTAATGTATTGAGAGATCCTTAAAGGAAAGAGTTATGTTTCATTCTTTTTGGTTTCAACCCAAACATCAGTAGTACATTTAATGGAATTAATGTACTGATGATTTAATGAATGTTTGAGTGCTCATTGGGCTGGACACAGTTCTAGGTGCTGAGGGTACCTCACCCAAAGAGCAAATTTCTGTTCTCGTAGAGTCTCTGTTCTAATGCTGGTAACAATGGGGAGAGACAGAGCAGTGAACAACACGTAATAGAATGAATGTGTCAGCAATAAATGTCATAGAGAAAAGCAAAATGAGATGGGGGAGGATTGTCCAGTGGGCAGGTGATCATGGTGGTAGTAGAGGAA
Organism: Marmota marmota marmota; assembly: GCF_001458135.2. Classification (NCBI taxonomy): domain Eukaryota; kingdom Metazoa; phylum Chordata; class Mammalia; order Rodentia; family Sciuridae; genus Marmota; species Marmota marmota. The sequence continues at coordinate 843,215 of NW_026000249.1, read as the reverse complement.
TTAGGTTTATGTGAAAAGACCATGTGGGGGTAAGCAAAAGATGGGGAATGTTTGGCATGTTTGAGGACTCACCAGGAGGCCATGTGCCCACAGCAAAGCAAGCAAGAGGTAGTGTGGGAGAAAATAAGCTCACTGTCTGAATTGGTTTTCTGGGGCTGGTTTTATCCTGGTGAATTTCTCTCTGAGGTGGGAAGCCTCTGGTGAAGGAGAAGCAGGATCTGACACGTTTTAACAAGGTCTGTGGCTTCAGAATGGAGGATAGATTATAAGGGGAAGTGTAAGTGTGAGCAGAAGCTAGGAGACAAGTTAGAAAATTCTTGCCATCTTGGAGATGGCACTGGGTTGGCCATGATAATGGTGGTGGTGATTACAACTCCAGATTCTGGCTTCTCAAGCCAGCTATTGAATGAGTGCATAAAATGCTGGCATTTCCTTTAGGGTACACACTGCACCTGCTTCTGGAAATTTTTATGACACCACTCTGGGATGGAATCCTAGCATTTGTACTAAAAATACAATTATCATGCTGTATTTGTTTCTGTGCTGGACTTATTTCATTGTTTCACTCAACATAATGTCCTCCAACTCCATCCATGTTGCTGCAGATGATAGTGAAGTAGGACAGAAGAGGATGGATATCCAAGGAATTTTCAGGAAGCAGGTTTATTGACTACAGGGTTCAGAGGTAGCTCTCACCTAAGAATTCTTCCTCTGAACAAAGATTTTGGAAAATTTTTTGAACTTTATACCCACTGAGGTTGGGCTTGGAGGTTCACATGACACATGATCTCTGTTCCATCCCCTAGACTACACTTAGGTTTCATGAGTTTTTACCAAGAAAACAGAGATAATATCTTTTTGTACAACAAGCTTACAAACTAACTCTGTCATGTCTTTTGTGTGCAAACCTGGCATTTACAAGAAAGAGGAAACTACCAACCACAATAACCTCTGCAGATATCTTGCTGATATGACCAGAAGAGAAGCTTAATTATGGCAAAGTTCTTTGGAGTGGGGGTACCCAGTCTACTTCAATAGGATTCATTCTTTTTCCCCCTTTTTGTGGCTGAATAATATTCCATCATGTCTATGAGCCACATTTCTTTATCCACTCAGCTTACGGGCACTTATGCTGATTTTATATCTTGGCAATTATGCATAGTGCTGCAATGAACATAGGGGTGCAAATGTTTTCTTGACCTACTGATTTCATTTCCTTTGAATACCTAGTAGTGGGATTGCTGGGTCATATGGTAGGTCTACTTTCAGGGGTTTTTTTTTTTTTTTTAAAACTTCATACTGCTTTTCCATGTATCAAATGATAAAGCTGTACCCATAAATAGGTACAAACAGTGTATGTTAATTAAAAATAAAAATTAAATGAAAAAATTAACAGCACAGTTACCATAGCTCTCTAGACATAATCTGATACTCCCCCCTCTGTGGAGATACATCAGTAGGTGTTCTTGTCTTTACCTGAGAACAAAGTAGAGCAAAAGGTTACATTTTCCCCTGCAATTTCTATGCTTCTTATAGGAAGGGAGAAGAAATTTGATTTGAAGATAATTCTTTTTCCATGATTAACTAAAATAATATTTAATAGGTAAAAACAAAATAACAATGTAAAAAAAACCTTTCAATTTCCTATGAGCCATCTATAGGAGAGTTGGCTGGGATGAAGTAGAATGATTAAGTTTGTTACAACAATAGCCTTATGGTTTCTATTGCAGGCTGTGGAACGATGATTATGTTTTAATATTTCAAATTGTGGGTACTCCTTTATTCTTTCTTATGTAGTAAATATTAGTAAATGGTTGAAAATTTTTTTAAAGCTCCTGGGGTTTTAGGAAACCAGTAGCTTTTTAATTTTTAACAGGTTCAGGACATACTTTCCACTTTTAATGATCATTTACCATTCAGTTGGTAGCAAGATGAGCATCACATGGCATTTTGGACGGATGATGTTTCAGAGAAGGTCAGGGTATTCTAGAAATTGTGAATTTGGTAAATAAGCAGAGGTGTGAATACAAATGATGGATTGTCAGAATCACTAAACATAGCTTTGGACATGAAGCCTCCCCATAAATCTGGTGGGGGGGCCCCTCCCCTTGCAAGTAATTTGAACTTCCCGACCACTGGGTGAGCTGCACTGTTCTCCCACAGCCTGCAGTGGGCTGCATCTAATATGCCCGCCAGTGCTCCGCAGACCTCTGCTAATGGTCTTGAAAGGGAGAAGGTTCAAAGAGGCTTGGTTCCCAGGCCTGCTAATGAGCATGAGGCCTCTTCACCCTAATGAACCAGGGCTTGTGTGGGATTTTTTGCCCTCCCTTTTTGAAGGCAAGGCAGGCGGGAGCTCACAAAAGCAGCAAGGTCTTTATGGCAAGGGGAGTGTGCAGCTGGGCCACCCCAAGGTGGCCTGGAGGGGAGCAACAAAGCTGACGGAGGTCGTGTCCAGGCCAGCACAGTTATGAGTGTGAGGCGGGACCTCCTGCCAGCTTGGCCTGTTGCTGGCAGCAATGACAAGTCCGCAGTGGGAGATTTCAGACCAGGAGGGCTACACAGGTCGCTCAACAGCCCTTGCAAGCCTTCTTAAATTGCTTTTTAAGCTGCATTTGTTATCATTGTTAAAACTTATCAAATGAATATGATAACCACCAAAATCCTTGTTCTAATTAGCTAAATTGTTGTTCTAAATATTAACCATTGGTACCAAAGCTCACTGTAGCGGCCAAAACGTCCTCCAGATATTTTTATCTCTCTCTGCCCACCCACGTCCAACTGCACGATTAAACAATAGAATTATTCAGAAAAGTAACAAACACATGCCAAAAATATTGCCTTTGTCACAATCATCTTTGTGGAAGTCAAAGTTTTTCTCACGAATAGATTTAGAAAATGACATCCTGTATTTAAACCAGAATTATTTCTACTGAAATATGTGCATTTGATTTCACCTATGCTCAATGCCCATTTCTGCAGTGACTGCTTCTTTACTATTAGAAAGCCTGGTTTGGTATTGCAGCGTAAAAGTCCTTAAAACACATGTATTGTAATATGTAACTTCATAAATTCAAAGTTATAAATGACTATAGTTTCATAATGAATATTTCTACGTTTTAATTTTCAATCAAGGTTAAAGCCTGGCTGTGACACAATACAATTTTTTCTGATTAAACACAGGTTATGAAAATTACAAGTTTTAATTACTTGCCAGTTTGGAGTGAGGCCTTTTAAGAACCAAACTGAAAAACAAATTGCCACTTTCAGTTACTGGAAATTTGAGCAAACGTTACAATGTCCCCTTCCCCCCATGCCCCCCCAATAGAGAGAGAGAAGAGAAGAGACTTGGAATGTACACACACATTTACCCTTCCATGACCTGTGTTTGGAATTATTCTGAGATGCATTCAAAGCTGACAGCCCCCCATGGCTGACCCCCTCGTGCCTAATCAAATCTTGCGTTCTGTTTCCAGATAGCTGATCAGCTTCCTTGGATTTTGATGACACCAGAGAGCTTTGCCTGAAGATGGAAACACTGGAGTCGGAACTGACCTGCCCTATTTGTCTGGAGCTCTTTGAGGACCCTCTCCTGCTGCCCTGCGCACACAGCCTCTGCTTCAACTGCGCCCACCGCATCTTGGTGTCACACTGTGCCACCAACGAGTCTGTGGAGTCCATCAGCGCCTTCCAGTGCCCCACCTGCCGGCATGTCATCACGCTCAGCCAGCGAGGTCTAGACGGGCTCAAGCGCAACGTCACCCTGCAGAACATCATCGACAGGTTCCAGAAAGCGTCAGTGAGCGGGCCTAATTCCCCCAGTGAGACCCGTCGGGAGCGGGCCTTTGATACCAGCACCATGTCTTCTGCTGAGAAGGTCCTCTGCCAGTTCTGTGACCAGGATCCTGCCCAGGACGCGGTGAAGACCTGTGTCACTTGTGAAGTGTCCTACTGTGATGAGTGCCTGAAAGCCACTCACCCGAACAAGAAGCCCTTTACAGGCCATCGTCTGATTGAGCCAATCCCGGACTCGCACATCCGGGGGCTGATGTGCCTGGAGCACGAGGATGAGAAGGTGAATATGTACTGTGTGACCGATGACCAGTTAATCTGTGCCTTGTGTAAACTGGTTGGGCGGCACCGCGATCATCAGGTGGCAGCTTTGAGTGAGCGCTATGACAAATTGAAGGTTAGTCCGATCCGCCTTAAGCCAACCCCTTTCTGCCAGCAAATGTCATGGAAATAAGAAGTGTATTCACTGCTAGCTACATGGCAGGTGAAGGTTTTCTCTTCACCTTTGTTATCTGATTAGTTTTAGCATGTTTTTGGCAGCCTATAAATGTTACACAATAAGGGTATCTTGTAAAAGTTGACTGCTGCTTGTAATTTTAGCGTTGTCAAGGTGAGGGTGAATTCTAAAAATCTGGATCATTTTCAATCCTTGCAGTTTTTCTGGATCATTTTCAATCTTTGCAGTTCTTGCTAAGAGAGTGCTGCTTTGAGAGACAGTACGAGTGAGCAAGAATGAGAAAATGAGCGCAAAAAGAATTGCCTGATAGAATCTGGCTGTGGGCATTTGCGGGGCATTTATTTTCTTCACTCATCTGGGAAAACTAATTCACTGTCATTGTACCTATATCTAGTTACTACACAAACAAAAGAATAGAAGAAGGAATGTCTGTAGCAAATGTGGGATTTTAGAGGACACGTGACCTTTTCTTCTTGTCTAAATGATATCCAGCTTATTGGTTAACTAGAGCACTCTGACAATCTCAGGTTTCATGAAAGAATTCCTTTCCACGTAGGCGTTTTATTCCGCGAAGTTACAGGCAAGACTGTTTGAACTTAACTTTTAATATGAAATTATTACCCTAATTCCAGCTTGGGGGCTAATAATTAATATGACTATATGTCAAATAAAAAAATCACTCTCTAAATATGGCTAGAAAGCACCAGGGAAGAAATAAAAAGCTGTCTCCAGATGTCTGTTCAACTTTAGGCAACCGTGGGGCTAATTATTGAAAACTCAGCTGAGAGAGTTGGAGGGAGAGACTGTGTTCACCAGCTAATTTTAGATCACAAGACACCAATTAAAAGGAAAGGAAGTATAAATTAAAGCTCTCAGTAAATATATACTGAAGTCCTTCCTCTCAGGAAAAACACATACCAAGTGGTTGAGCAAACAAAATGAATCATGTGATCCAAAGAGTATTATCACTTGGAGAACTTCGTCACCTTTAACAAATGGTTCCTATCACTTCTCCTTAGCGCTAATGGGTGGTTGTGTTTACTTGGAGCACAGTTTGTGATGGTGGAATTAACAGATCACATCTGGGATTTGACTTGGCTATTTTCTTGACACACTGAGGGAAGATGACAGACTGAAGTGAATCCCTGCTTTTAAATGTCACTTGGGCAACAAAAGCATCACCTGGGCAGTGTGCTTAATTTCAAGTGTCCAAAGAGTGACTGGCACAGATCCATCTTTAAACCATGTACAGGAAGTTAAGTAAAAGGGTTAAGGTGACAAATAAAAGTGGAGAAAGGTACCCGTATTTTTTTAGTGCTTTGCACGGCCGTAGCAGAAAAAAGTACTACCGAAGTCATTAATCGCAAAGGCGACGCATGCATGAATTGTGCTTCTAAAGTCAGTTCTTCAAAAATCGATATGACTGCAATTTTTAAAAGCCAAGGTGATCTTTTGTAACCCCCTTCTTTGTTGTTGGGAGGGGAGGAGGTTCAGGATCATTGAACAGAGATGTTTGATCTTTGTTTTCCTATAGTAAACATCCCAAACCTTTCCCCTCATTTATAAAAAAAAAATATGTTCCTTTGATTGGATTAATGCTATCTTTTAATGATTGTTTGTTAAAACACTATAATCATAATGATGTTCCATATTCAAACAGACTTGATATTTAAATCTGGTAATCAAGTTCTGATGATTACTTGGGTACTGTCACAGCAGTTATTAATTATTTACCTAACATCTTTAAATTTATGAAGAGAGACTGTCATACTCTAGTCTTTTTGTGATGAAAATGAAAATCTTCAATCATTGCTTGCCTAATCAAGCCAGTGGGTTATGGGTCCTTGGTGCTATCATAGGGAGGGCCTGACAATTAACAATGTAGTATATTTTATTTTCTAATTACATAAATATGAGCATATAAACAGCATCCAATGTGCCTAAATACATTTATAGCTATTCAACAAAATGTGCTTATGAGCAATTATTTACAGCCATTCAGCAAAATGTGTTTATGAGCATTTCAACAAATAACGTACTAGCATGGCATGTTTGTTCTGAAACATGCCACTGATGTTAGAATAAAAAAAACTAGAAGAATATAGGACATTTGGGTGAAATTTTAGTGATCACAGATGTATGAACATATGTACTTCCTTGTTTTGTTTAAAATCTCAGTACAATATAAATGTTGATTTTTGAAGGAAGTAATAGCATACTGAAAGAACCAAAACCAAGGAAGTGTGTTTTTGTTAATTGTGACTTTGGTTTGAAAGAGTAAATGCACTCTGTACACTTTTTCTGTAGTCCTGGGATCTCATAGAAATTTGTGATGATGTGAAAACATAGATGAAGCACAGAGATATTTGAGAATGCTTTCATTGACAAGATGATAGACTGACTTTAGTTATTTGGATGTAAGGACCCAGGTATCTTTGGCTTGAAAATATAGTTGTCCCTCTGTTAAAGTCCACTATACAAAGAGGGGAATCCTGCAATGATTATGAAGAATAATTATTTCCTTCAATAACACTAAGCTTTGGGGAACCTTCTTAAGTTATATCAGATCTTGGTATAAGAGATATGTGTTTATATAAAAGAAATGGAATATAGTTTTATATATCACAGTGTTTTCCTAAGCACAAAAGAAAAAAAAAAAGACAACATATTCCAACATGTAGAATTCATGCAAATCAAATCCTCCACATCGTCTGAAATAGTGTCATGTCAGTAGTCTAATGCTTTCAGAAACTGTGTGTTGAGAAGCACTCATGAAATATTGAACTAAATAGAAAATTAAAGTAGTATTTCCTGAACCCTATTTTAAGAAACGCCAAATGCAAAGTCTCTAAATGAAGCATATCAGAATACACAGAATACAGACTTTTTTTTTCATTATTCAAATTGAATTTTAAGATGCCTCTCAATCCTCCAAATCATGGATTAAAATTTTGATTTGTGAAGTACATAACATATAAGAGAATTTCATATAATGCCTTCCAGAGTTTTCAAGGAATTACAATGAAGTAATAGCTCTTTTTCTCTTCTAGCATACTATGTTGGAACTCTTGATTCTTTTCTCTAGTTACACCTATAAAAATATAGCAGTGGAGAACAATTAACCTTTCCTTGCCCTTCACTTTCATCATAGCCCCTTCAAATGAGCTGAATTGAAGTTCTAAACCATGGTCTTTTTTTCTAACTCTAAAGGCTGGCTATAGGAGGGAGTTTGTTTAATACAGATTTCAATGGATCATCCTATTGTAATTTTTAAATGATCTGATCAAAATTTTCAGTTATATCTCAGCCTTCCTTATGTAGCGCTTGTCATCAGGAGGAAGACATGAGATTTCACTCCTTCTATTTTTTAATATGTTTATAATTTTTATGATCTATTGATTATAGATTTAAACAATTGATTTTATATGCATATTTTAGCTGTAGTTGGATACAGTATTTTATTTAACCCATATTTAGGTGGTGCTGAGGATCGAACCCAGCGCCTTGCACATGCTAGGAAAGCACTCTACTGCTGAGCCACAACCCCAGCCTCATTAAATTGTATTGATTTTTGAAAGTCTTTTCCAATTTGTAACTGTGAAAGTTTTAGTAGCTACTAAGATAGACCTTTTCTTTTTCCTTAAGAGTTTCTATAGCTGGTTGCTTCTCTGTGAATAGCTGTAGATATTGTGCAGGTTCTAGTGTAAGATGTGTGTGTGTGTGTGTGTGTGTGTGTGTGTGTGTGTAAGAGAGAGGTACAAATATACCTATAACATACATGTGTATGTATGCATACATTCATTTGTTTATTTATTTTAATATCAGAATTTTTCTGAATCCAAATTATATGGAGGCAAATTCAAGTGACCATTATTTCTTCTAGGCATATTTCATTCTGCAGGCAAGAGATGACGAAAAACAGAGCAATGTTAGCTATATCTGAAATATTTCATCTATTTTCTAAATGTTTGGTAGATGGGTAGAAGTTGTTTTTGAACTTGGTGTAGACTTAGAGGAAAGATTTTTTTTTTCTTTTTTTCTTTTCTTTGTATTTCAAAGTTCTAAGGATGAGAGGGGTTTTTTTGTTTTGTTTCTCGTTTTTTTTTTGTTGTTGTTGTTGTTGTTTGTTTGTTTGTTTTTGGTTTGTTTGTTTTCGTGCGGGGGGATTGAACCCAGGGGTGCTTAACAACTGAACCACACCCCAGCACTTTCTATTTTTTATTTTGAGACAGGGTCTCACTAAAGTCCTTAGGACCTTGATAAATTGCTAGGGCTGACTTTGAACTTGCGATCCTCCACTGAAATTACAGGCATGTGGTACCGTGCAAGGAAGCATAAGTATTTTTTTTAAAAAAAATGTATGTTTCTATTTATTGATTTCCAATTTAAATACCTTAAGATTGCTCAAGGCAATTGCATGTGGTCTTACTTATAAAACACTAGAATGACTATTAATTGTGTCTTCAGGTTTTCCATAGCATAGCCTCATTGTTTTATTCTGCTTAATCAATTAATGACTTAGACAGGTACATTTAAACCTCTTACTAATAATGAAGATTTCTGGAAAGTGAAAATTTCAAGTTCTCATAGTATTTTTTTAAAATTTACAACTTTTGAAGCTATGTCTATAAGAATATGTAAGTTCATATAGTTTTTTGGAAATTATGAAAAATTAAGTTTAAATATGTTTATTAAGTGAAGAGAATATGAACAGAAATGGTCCCTGCCTTTATGCAGCTTATACTCTAGTAGAAAATTCTAACAGCCAAATATTTTCTCTGTTAGTGGAAGGCACATTGTTCTCAAAGCAAGGACACTGACCCTAGCATTAGAGATGCTTTTTTTTTTTTTCCCAGAAAAAGGGCCATCACACCTACCATTTCCAAGTCTTGTATTAAAAAGCACTGTCAAATTTACTAGATGTCTGTAAAATTCCTTTTATTGGACTTTCAGTTTTTACTTCATACCACATATGGCCTCCTTAGTGTAACCTTTGTATAGTTTTTCAAAATAGTTCACAATAATTCCAGGTTAGATTTTAACACAAGATGCAGATATACCTAATTTGATGTTTCATCATGTGGTATATGAGTGAGACACACATTTTCTAAAGTGTTTTGGTTTATGGGGTCTCACCACTTCCAACTCATTTCTTTTAAAATGCAATTGTTTGTGATTATTTCAATGGCCACATGTCTTTAGTCTGCAACATGTATTTTTTATACATTCCCATGTGATAAAATGATTTCCAAATATTTGTAAAATGTATTCAACTATTTTAATTTTTTTAGTTTGGTACAACAAGTATTTATGATGGATCGAGTAAAAAGAAATATCTGTGGGAATATGTTCTTAATGGAAAGCTCAAGGGCACTCCCTGCCCTGCTTCTCACCTCTCTTTTCCCCGATGAGTCACCTCTCCCCTCCTTAACTTGTGGAGAGGAATGCATTATTGCCTGACAATTTATTATGATTAGGATCATTTTTTTTGGTAAACTCAGGGAGTTCCGGAAAATGCACAGACATGTACACAAGGAACCTCTTAGTCTTGGTTCTGTGTAACAAATGTATTCTTAGGGCATGTTGCTTAACATTTCTATGCTGCATGTTACTCGTCTATAAAACGGGGAGAATAACATACTGTACTTACTTTCACAGAAACTTGGGAAAGCAAAATAAAGTGTTTCATTTAAACCCTTGACATTGTGGCTGACTCAGAGAAAGTCTGCTATACATGGTAGTTCTACTATTAGAAACCAGGAGGTAGAGTGTGTATTGGTTGAGTGTGTGGACTTTGGCAATAGATGGGCTGCTAGGTATTTTTTTTAAATCATTGCTTGCATTATTTGTCTAGGGGTCCACATTGTTACTTTAATGTGTTTTGTAGTTTAATTTCTAAAGCACCTGGCCAAAGGCAGAGGCACGACAATAAACACTTGTTGATGGACATGTGCAGTTGATTGGTTTAGATGAGTGGGGATTCGGAGGAGGAAGAGATAACTCTGGGTTTGAGTAGACAATAAACCTTGCTTCAGGGTGGTGGGATTTAAGCTGCTCTGACAGATCAGTGGATTATGCATCAAAGAGGTGTAGTGAGGCCTGCAGAGACCTGTCTACAGCAATACGGGAGATAGCTTTGGGACTGTAGACAATGCTAAATAGATTGTGGGGTTCTGACTGAGGGGCCAAGAGAGGCATTGTTGGAAGAATCATCATTTTTTAAAATATATTTCTTTTAGTTGTCAATGGGACTTTATTTTTATTTATTTATATGTGGTGCTAAGAATTGAACCCAGTACCTCACACATGATAGGCAAACACTCTACCACTGAGCCACAACCAACCCCAGCCCTGGAAGAATCATCTTAATGGAAATTTTGAAAGTCTTCACATGCCAGGTTAAGAGTTTGGGGTATTTTTATTCTTGTCTCTAAGGCTATAGTGAAGCAATTTCTTTTTGAGAGAGGGGCTAATGCAATGTATATTTTCTCTAAGAAATGTTGAAAGAGGATATCAGAATGATTAGGGTTACTGCATTCACAGAAGAAATAAAGAATCCTTTAGATTTTGTGGTCTTTGCTTTAATTGGCAAAATTCACCATCCTGTCAACAGAAATGCATCAAAGTGTGAGATTCAAAGTCTTGCCCCTGAAGATTAAGAATAAATAGGAGGTGTCAGTGTTGATCAGCTCTTGGATCCAAGCATAAACATGATGCTTCTCTTGTGTTTTTGGCCCAGAAAGACAGTGATAATAGTGTGTGACTTTCTTCTGGCTTTTGATTCATGATAAGGAGAGTACTGTTCAATCCTCCAAGTACCTACTGCAGGTCCCAGTAACATGTAGGAACCAGGAGCAACCTTAGAGCTCAGGTTGCTCCACCCCATTCTACAGCTGTGGAAATTGGGGCTGAGAGTGGCAAACCGAGTTGCCTCAAATCACCTTGAAGAGATAGTGATTCTGAATTATAAGCACAGTTCCCTTGCTGCTCAGTTTGTCTTATATCTCTTTCAGTACTTTCTACCCTAGCTAACTATGCCAACACAGGCAGCATTGCATTTTGAGTGTTTCAGCCTTCTATGTGGCCTTTTTTGAGTTTTTCAGAAATAAGTGCAGTGGGGCTTTTTTGGAGATTTTTAGGTTGTAATAATCAAAACCCTTTTAGTCTATGCCATTGACAAATCATAAATTATTCTTAGAAAGACTAGTGATTTTTTTTCACATTGACTAGGTAAATAATAAAGTGGCTGTGAGTGGCTGAGGAAAGTAAATGACTGAAGTTTTAAATTTTTTTCCCCTCTCATTATGTGATATAAACCTTCTGGAAAAATCTGATACAACTGCATTTACAAAATCCACTTTAAATTTCTTCACATTATGTTTTGGACTCTGGGACTTTAATGCCTTTTTGCATATCCACGAGTTACAGCTTTTTAAGCTAACAGGAAAACACATTTTGTGTTTCTCATCAAAAAGAAAAATGCTAGTAAACTGCTGATCATAGTGATGGCACATAGTAAGCATTGGATGAACACGAAGTAGTATTTTATCTGCACTTTTACAGTTATGATAAAGGCTTCATTGGTGTAATCCAATCGTGGATTTCTTGACAGTATCATAAATTTCTCATTGGTTATAGGGTTGATTTGTGTTTCTGGCCAACATGGGAAACTTTGAACAACCCTCAAGGGAATCATATGGTGTTCATATCTGGAAATTGCCTAATTCCAAACTTTGGTTTATTGTCCTTTTTAACAAAACAAAATAGTAAACTGGACTTTTAAGAAGCAGTGAGTGGTGGATGGAAACAAATGCCTTTAAAAACACACACCATTTTGAAGATGATGTGGATGGGATGGGCTTTCATGGTCCTGCTTTATTGGGCTCAATCATCTACAATTGTTCCCTAGGAAAGGGAAGCTGGGATTTAGGATTATACAATAGCTGTCCCATTTCGACACATCTAGACAGATGAGGAAAATGTAGGTGGCATTACTTTCAGGCAGCTTGGATTGGCCACAAGGGGCTCAGCGGGCCAGCTTTCTTTTTTTGTGGTAAGATTGCATTTGGTGGGGCGAGGGCTGTGACTCAGAGGTAGAGTGCCCGCCTAGCATGTGTGAGGTGCTGGGTTCGATCCTCAGCACCACATAAAAATAAATTAACTGAAGACATTGTGTCCAACTACAGCTAAAAAGAGAGAGAGAGAGAGAGAGATTGAACTTAGTGTGCACGTGAAGGAGGTAGCACGCTGGCTCTGGGCTGTGTTCACAGCTGTGTCCCTTAGAATAGGAAGTGGGCAGGGTAGCAGAAGGAAAGTCCTAAAGTAAAGGAACTTGCAGAGGGAGAAGCTTCCAGCTCCTCCTCTGTAGTAGCCCTGGGGATTTTGTTCTTGGTGATCTCTTTGTGTCAGTTGTATACAATGCAAGGAGTAGTGGTGCACAATCTGCTTCTTCCCTTATATCTCCTTTGCTTTTTATGGGGGGCGGGTATTAGAAAACTACAGGTTTTTATATACATTGTGATAGAATAGGTTTTTATTTTTTCAAAATACTTATTTATTTATTTTTAGTTGTAGTTGGACACAATAGCTTTATTTTATTTATTTTTATGTGGTGCTGAGGGCCTTGCACGTGCTAGGCGAGTGCTCTACTGCTGAACCACAACCCCAGCCCCAGGATAGAACAGGTTTTTATTAGTGAAAAGTATGAAACAGCATCATGAAAGCACTTATCCTTTTTTGTGTCTTTATAAATGTTTTTTATATCTGCTTTATCAAAGTCTTTTTTCACAAAAGAAATCTTTTATTCACCCAAGGGATATTTTTATGTAACTACTATGAGATAAGAACTGGGTAAATTTTGGGGATGTAGAAATGAATAGCAAAGTTATTGCTTCATGGTCTAGAGCTAATGACAGATAACATGTAATAAGATCACATAAAATGGGAACTATGAAAAGAGTACTATGGAGCTCCATCCATGAGATAATTTTTAATGTGAATAATTATCAAAGATTGTTGACTTTGGTGCCAATATCTGGAAATTGCCTAATTTGAAAAGCTGAAGCAAAAACACATTTCAGTGAAAGCAACATTCAGAGAGGACAAACAGTGACATCCACACTGTTCATTCCTCTGCAGTGATGTGAGGGCAAAATATGAGGGCTCTGATCCACGCTAAACTCTGGGCCGGATGCTTTCTTATTAAAGGTCTACTGTTCACGGGCTGGACTGTTGGCTCTTCTCACATGCTTTCCTCAGAGGTCCCCATATCCTTCCGGAAAAGGGCTAATAGGTCAGGTAAATATCCAGACTCAGAAGCAGTTAATGCAATTTCCACTCTGAAAGGCCAGGTCTCTAGGAAGAGAGGGATGAGAGGCCAACTCAAGGAAGTGCTATTGTGTTAACCAAACCAGCTGGTGGACTTGCTCTATCTGAATGGAATTTTTAGGAACTTAAGTGTTAGGATAAATATCCTGAAGTGGTAGGGAGCATTTATTTCCTTCTCCTTTGACCCTGGATAGCACATAGCTGTCCAGAACTCAGTCAATTGCTCTTGGTTGTCCTGGTCAAATTCAAACCTGGGAAGAGTGAAATGGATAAAATTCAGGCTCATGCTGAATATAGCCAGTTGCTTCTGAAAGATCTAGGAGACCTGGAGAGGCTGAATGATCTCCACCCAAGGAGGTGCTAGGCCTGCTCCTGGATTGTGAAATTGAACTGTACAGGGTTTCAGTATTCAAGGGCTTCATCTATTTATTTTAGTGTCAGCTCGTTCAGTGAAGCAGTCACAATGGTTCTTCTGAAAATTCATCTGTAAACATATGGCAAGGCCATCATGCAGTCTCCATATGTCTAGGACAAAGTTTGTAGGCCAGGACTGGAAGGTGGTAGATGGAGACAGAATATCTTTCAAGATACTGCTTTCAGTTGTTGTGAGATGTAGTTCAGGATATTTGTTGATTCAACACTGAGAACCTGCTATTACCAAGCATTTATAATAAAAACTAGCATTCATATTTCTCCATATTGACAGGTTGCAAAGCACTTTCAAGTATTATTTGATAGTCAGAACAACTGCATCTCCTAAAAAAATATGGGAATGATAATACCTGCTTATTAGGGATCTTGGGTGATTAAATGAGATAATACAGGTCCAAGTGTTTAGCCTAGCATCTAGTGGGTAGAAGCACATCAGTGGTACACAGCAGCCATCTTAGTGATACAAAACACAAGGTCATGAGTAATTGAATAGCATAGAGGCTCTAGGGGTATAGCTTAGTGGTAGAGTGCTTGCCTACCATGCGTGAGGCCCTGGGTTCAATCCCCAGTATTGCAAAAAAAAAAAAAAAACAAAACCCAAAAAACAATGACCCAAACATAGCACATTTAAAAATTAGTGATAAAGAAAGGGAGAGACAAAGTGTTTTTACATTCACTTTTGACACCTGGGCTCCCTGGACTGAGCACAGAATTTTTCTTTAAAGTGGTGATGTTGATTAAAAAGGATCTATTTTCAATATTGATATAAAGAAGTAAAATTACAAGGTTGAAATATGTGAATCCATGTAGAATCATTTTTATTTACTTACCATAATGTTGAATTATTTAAATATTCTGCAGCTACTAGGAACCTAAGCATTATGTGAATGAATGAATGAATGAATGAATGAATGAATGAATCTGATGATCCCTAAATTTTTTTTAGATAGAGAGAGGAGAGAGAGAGAGAGAGAGAGAGAGAGAATTTTTAAATATTTATTTTTCAGTTTTCGGTGGACACAACATCTTTATTTTATTTTTATGTGGTGCTGAGGATCGAACCCAGGGCCCCACACATGTCAGGCGAGCGCGTTACTGCTTGAGCCACATCCCCAGCCCCATGATCCCTAAATTTATTTCATTACATGCAATATGGTCATTTATTTGAACTGGTTATACATAATTTTAGATTCTTGGTCTGTAAGTTTGACATTTCCAATCTTTTAAGAGGCTTAAATGAATTTTGAATAATATTTAGTTTTTTATGCCAAAGCATAGATACAAAAAAGAAGGGTCACCATATATTAGTCAATAATGAAACTTTTTGTCTAGTATTCATTCCTCTTTCTAAGATTGCTAATCAGTCAGAATTGTAGATTGAAATCAGTTTCTTAGACAAGCATATCACAAATATAGCCAGATTTAGTGGCATACCCCTGTAATCCCAGTGACTCAGGAAGTTGAGGAAGAAGGATTCCAAGTTTAAGTTCAGCCTCAGCAATTTAGCATGACCTTGTTTAAAAAAAAAAGAAGAAGAAAGAAAGAAAAAGACAAGAAAAGGCTGGGACATAGCTCAGTGGTAGAGTGCCTCTGGGTTCAATTCAAACAAGCAAACAAAACAAAAACACTAACAAAAACAGTCTTAAATTCTCTAAACCTCATTTCTGCATCAGTAAAACAGAGATAATAATTCAGAAATAAACCCTATAATACTTGACCCATGGGAAGCTCTGGGCAAAAGATAGTGGTTTCTTTTCCCATCCTTTTAATTGTTTTTAATATTTTTACCTTAGGGCTCTAACTCCCCCTGCCTTATTGCAAGTATTAAGCTTTTTCTATAAAGACAAATTATGCTCTTATAAAAAGTCAGACAATATAGTTTATATAAATAAAAGTGAATTATTTTCCTACTCAGTCCTTCCAGTCCTCCCTCTACCAAATCTTGACTAGTCTTAAAGGACCAACTCAAGACTCATGGTTGACTACTGTAGCTAGCTAGTCACAAAATTCTCTAATCTACATTCTCTATTGTCTTTACTATCCTTTCATAATTATATACATTTGTGCATTATTTTTATAAGCATTGTTTGGGCATATGTCTTTTCTCTCCAAATATTTTTCAATTACCCAAGGCCAGTGAGTATATCTTGCAGTTATTTTGTATCTGATAATTCATTTTTCAACAACTAGAGCATTTAGAAAAGCTGTAGGGTATTTATCAGCAATGAATACTTTTTATATTAATTTATCTAACAAATGATCTCTTTATTGTTTTATTTTTATGTGGTACTGAGGATCGAACCCAGTGCCTCACACGTGCAAGGCAGGCACTCTGCCAACTGAACTATATCCGCAGCCCAGCAATAAATACTTTTTGAAACAAATATAAGAACCTATAATCTGTAATAATTTAACCAAATTATAGTCTATCTATTGTGGAGGTAGAATTTTCCCAAGAGATTAAAAAAAAAAAAAGGCACGGTAACACATGCCTGTAATCCCAGTGGCTCGGGAGACTAAGTTAGAGGATGGCAAGTTCAAAGCCAGCCTCAGCAGTTTAGCAAGGTCATAAGCAACTCATTGAGACCCTGACTGTAAATAAGATACAAAATAGGGCTGGAGATGTGGCTCAGTGGTCAAGTGCCCCTGAATTCAATCCCCGGTACCTTGCCACCACCACCACCACCACCAAAAAAAGATCATAGTCCACCAGCCATTCTTTTTTAAAATACCTTTATTTTATTTATTTTTACGTGGTGCTAAGGATCGAATCCAGTGCCTCACACATGCCAGCTCTACCACTGAGCTAAAACCCTCGCCCCCACCAGCCATTTTTTTGAATATCAAATATATAAGCAAGCAAATTCCCTCCCAATGATTTCTTTCAAGAAAGTCTTATAAAGAGACTATTTGATTTTTACAACTTTAGATTAGGCAGTAATGATGAAATACTTCTCATTTTAAGGAGCAGGATAAAATAACACTATACGTATATTTGTATAGATATTTTTTGTGTTATGTTTTGTTCCCTGCTGCCTCAGAACAGTTAACTTTCATTGTACCTGTAGATAGGACAGTGAGAAATCATCAGGACCATTGGGTAATCTTTGCATTATACTGTTGCTTTATTGTCCCAACTTGGAAGGAGAGAGGGCTGCTATTGGAACCTAGAGGGTTGAGGCCAGGAATGCTGTTAAACATCTTAAATGCACAAGACAACCCCACAACAGAGAACCATCCAGCCCCAAATGGCAGTAGTGGAGACACTGAGGCCCCCTGAGTTGAACCAAAGCATCTTTGCCAACACCACAAGGGAAACAATCAGTTTCACTCTTAGAGGCATTTACTTGTTTGTATGACTTCCAAAATCAAGTGTATCTTGAGATGTCAAGAGCCCAGACTTTGCAGGATCCCCCACCTCCTCTCTATACCCTGCCATCTGCAGCCTGCCATTCAGGCTGGCAGCCTGGAAGCTGCCCCACAGTTCTGAGCACAGCAGGCTCCCCGACTCCATGCCCCCAGCTGTCTCTGTGCAGTCTGGGCCTGCACATGCCATCCTTCAGGCTGTTTCAGCAATTCTTAAACCTCCAAAGGCTTAGGAAATATTCTTTAATCCCTTCCCCAAACATGATTTAGGTGCATTTGATATTATCTGCTATCCCTCAGATTTCCTAGTTCTTGGCGGCTCATTCCCAGGGTTACTTTCCAGGTGTAGTCGTCTGTGTCAGATAGGAGCCTGGGGCTTTCCTCCGGGTGGAGAATCAGTGGGGAATGGGCTGGCAGCTGAGAACATCCACCAAATGGCTTATATTTGATGTATAATAGTTTTAATTGTGATATATTACAAGTGAATTATTTTCATAGATCAAAAGTTAACTCATTAAATCTGTTAGTCTAATTTAAATCTGTCTTCCAAAGAAATCATTTATATCATACTGCATCTTTATCCTTGCAAATCCATAGATTCTAAACTCCTCTAGTTGGAGACTTGGAAGGGTATAAATCAGCACAAGTCTTTAATGCAAAAGCTAAATTTGTTTAGGCATAATTTCCAAGTGTTTGTTCCTGTTGGCGGATACTACTTACTTCACAAGTAGTTCAATGTCCTGAAAGCACTGAGCTCGAAGGGCCCTGGCAATTGTCTAATCCCTACATTTCTCAATCTGGCTGCCCACGGATCACCTTGAGCAGGAGCCCAGCCCAACAGAGCATGGCCATCTGCCTTGCAGCTTAGGCTTGGGAATTTCCCCCCATACTTGCCCAAAATAACTCTGATGTGCCAACTTTGTGGAAAAGCTTAAATCTTTTCTAGTCTCTCAATTGCAAAAAGGGAAACTGAGCCCCAGATTAATTCATAAAGGCAGGAGTCCCATAAGCATTGTCTGTCTAAGGCTAGCTACTAATTATTTCTGGCTTTGTAGGCCATAAGGTTTCTGTCAGAACTGCTAGATCCTGCCATAGCTTGAAAGCAGCCATAGACGGCACAAAAACAAATGGCTATGGCTTCGTTCCAGTGACACTTTATTAAAGCAGGTGGCTGGTTGGATTTGATCTATCAGCCACAGTTGCCAACCCCCAGCCCTGATCTTACCATTGCTAGACCACAGATATGCCATTCATCAACAATTGGTCTTTCTCCCACTTGGTGGCAGTTTCCTGTTGTAGAGAGTATCTATGACATACCCAGTTTCAGCAGAAGTTAAATAAATGCCTGTATGTAGATTTAGGTAATTGCTTAGTGTAGGTACTTAGTCTAGAGCGCAGAAATTTCCATTTTCTCTGTATTTTTTTTCATTTTCTCTGCCTTTCCTTTGAATGTATTTACCACATTTTAAATAACAATCACTTTCTCTATGCTAATAAAGGAATAACTTAGACAATAATATTCCTATCCAAGAGAAGTGTTTAGTTTCAGTCATAAAGTCAGAAAATGAGATGATGTGATCAGATTATCAAAACAAGAAGGGGGGAGAAAAGGCCCAGTGGCCCACGGCGGGACAGAGCTTCCAATCACTCCTGCAAGGTAGGCGGGCCTGCAACCCACCGGAAGAAGAGGAGCACCGGCCTGCTGAGAGGCAGAGCCGCCCCCCACCCCCCGCGCCTGCCAGGTAGGCCGAACTGTGACCATCCACAGAGCAGGCCCAGCGGCCTGCTGAGGGACAGAGCCGCCCCCCACCCCCT
>NW_026000249.1:792367-820194 GCF_001458135.2 Marmota marmota marmota | reverse complement strand
GTTTAGAAATCATTTATTGATCTCTTAATTCTTTATTATTGTGCTGATGACCCATGGGGAAATAATTTATTCAGATTTCTTCTCAATAAAGCTGAGAAAATTTGAGTGTTTAGCCAGAGCGCCTCAGACCCAAACCGGGAGTTGCCCAGTCACGTGTGAGAATGGCTCCCCACAGTGCTATACCTAATAGCTAGAGATGTTTGGGGAAGAGACCATGGACTAAGGCTGAGGTAGAGGAAATGAACCACCACAGTTGTTTGGAGAGTTATGTGTTTGGCTCTTATCACAGTTTGGGCCCTTTTCACTCTGTAACCTTTCCCCCAGAATACATTCACTATAATAGGTTTCCTGATTAAAAAAGCATTGAGTCAAGTCTTTTCCTTTGGAGATGGGTTTATCTCCGTTCAATAGTTACCTTCATATGGATGCCTTTCAGGAAAGTAATTCTACCTCTTCTATTTTGTGTCTATATAGTCAATAAAAGTGCTTCCTATCTTGAAAAAAAAATCGCTGTCATATTTACAAGTGTAAAACAGCATTCCATCAATAGTTTCTCTGGTGGCTAAACATTGGAAATGGAAAAACAAAATCAATTTTTTCCCCAGAAATTGATGTCCCTCACTATCATACCATCATTGAACTGGGTTTATTGAAGGAGGGATACCATAGAGGGACATCATGATGATATCATAAAAGAGCCATCATAGATAATAACATAATTGATTTGGCATCATTGATAATAGCACTGTAGAGAGATGCTCACAGAGAGGGACCTTGTGTTCATGGGAAACACAGCAGGGGTACATTAAAATAATCCAATACTCAATTATTACTATACATAATAATGATTATGAAGCCTGCCCATACAGTTATAATATGCATAATAATAACAGATCATTTTACATGTAAGTCATGCTACTTTCTCTCTTCTTGCCTGGTTTTTATGATATGCATGGTCATCAGCTTACAACTTTTCAAAGGCACTAGAAATTGTGGTTGCAATGAAGTGATTCTCTATGAGGTTTTCTGCAGTAATCCTTCTGGGATTATTAAGTTTACCTTAATCATATTTAGTGGTGATTCACAGTCTCTTCTACCTTAATTTGAATTTTGGCTCTGCCTCAGCTAAGCTTGACCTCAAGAAGGTTTCTGAACATCTCTAATTCTGAATTCCAAGTTATAAAATGAGTCCAGTGACATCTGCCACTCATGGTTTATATGAGGAATGTATGAGATTGTGCCCATAAAGAATTGAGGAGAATGCCTGGCAATCCAGTGACTTTCAATACAGAATGATAAATTATTATCTTCAGGGCCATTATTGTTATTCTACCATTGCCATAGTGCACCCTAGACCACAAGTTGTGCCTTTGTCAAGGAAGCATCTAAGGTTAGGATAAATGCAAGAAGGAAGGACACACTGGAATATGACTGTCCCTCGCACATATGTGAGGACAGTAGCTCTGCTGCTGCCTTAATCTTAGTCTGGGGGGCGGGAAGTCAATGCTGTTGAGAGATATATAACCCTAAGAGATTTTATGAAATAAACTAATCCAAAGGGAGTTTTGTAGAAGATGAGTGATATTTGTTAAAACCAAGAGTTTTTTCTGGAAAAAAAAGCAGATGAAAAATATCTAGTAAATTTTATCTTTTTAGAAAGTTTCTTTTGACAAGGGGGTATTAATTGACAGCTGTCGAAGGTTGAATTGATCTTTATCCTAGGAAGTTCTGCACTTGAGGTAGTCTTTGTAAAATGGATGAGATCCATAGGAAATGTGGCAAAAAAATAGATTGGGTAGTTTCACAGTATCATTGTGAAAACAACTGTAAACAGGATATATAAAAAGATATGAATCTATAGAGTATGGTTTTTAAATGCCCCAGAACTCTTGAAGATTTAAAAACAACTGGAATTTAAGCAACTTTCATGAAACAAAAACAGAACTTCTCCCTCTGCAATTCTTTATTTTACAGTGTCTCAACATTGTTTGTGTTGTTTTTAAAAATATTTTTAGATGTTGATAGATCTTTATTTTATTCATTTATTTATATGTGGTGATGAGAATCAAACCCCGTGCCTCACACATGGTAGGCAAGCACTTTACTGAGCCACAACCTGTTTGTTTTTACTGTTGTTACTCTGAAAATAATCATTGCCCTAAATATCTTTAAAATTTTTTCCAAAATAATAAATTCCATGCAATGAAAGGTAACAATCAGAGTGACTACTATGAACTGACAAAAGTTTCCAAAAAGGAACAAAACATCTACAGCCTTATTTTATTTTATGTTTTTGGCACCAGGGATTGAACTAAGGGGCACTCAACCACCGAGCCACCTCCTCAACCCTATTTTTTTTTTTTTTATTTAGAGACAGGGTCTCACTGAGTTGCTTAGCGCCTCACTTTGCTAAAGCTGGCTTTAAACTTGCAATTTTCCTGTCTCAGCCTCCTGAGCTGCTGGGATTATAGGCATGCACCACTGAGCATGGCTTTTCTACAGACTTATTACTGGGCATTAATTTAGCACTATTTAGAATGGGTTTATCCTTTCATTTTCTCCTTTTTCTTCTTATTCCAGAAAGAGTATTCAGGCAAACATCCCATTTTGAAGTGTTTACCAGGAACTGTCCTTTCTTTTTTAATATCGTGAGCTGAATATTGGTGTGACTTTTCATTATATTAGCAGGCAAAAGGGTCATTAGATGTACTAAAAGAAAATGAGTCTGTATGTGATTATAGAGTTGGCAAAAGATGAATATTAATATTTTATCTTTTTATTGTAATCATGGAAGACAAAAGATGCAGGTTCCCAGCAATACCTTCCATTTGTCATTAGGATCATGATGAAAGTCTAATCCCTTTGAGTTTGAGAGCCCACATAGGAAGAAAGAAGGATAAGAAGGAAGGAAGGGCAAAGAAAGAAAGGGTGAGACTTTCCTTAATGTTCTGTATTTGGAGTTTTACAAAGACACTTATACCTAGATTCTTTGTTGATGTTGAAATTCTAAAATAAGTCAAGGTGTAAACATGTAATGTAAAACTAATCTTTGAAAGGAAACAGCCTATATTTTCACAATTAAATTATAGTTTTTTCATTTTTATTTGTGCTTTTTAGATATACATGGCATAGAGTATATTTTGACATTATACATATGTAGAATATAACATATTCTAAATAGGATCCCATTCTTGTGGTTATACATGATATGGAGTTACACTGGTCATGTATTTATATATGAACATAGGAAAAGTTATGTCTGATTCATTCTACTGTCTTTCCTATTCCCATCTGCTCTCCCTTCCCTTCATTTCCCTTTGTCTAATCCAATGAACTTCTATTCTTCCTCTGCTACCCCCCCATTATGTTTTAGTATCCACATATCAGAGAGAACATTCAGCCTTTGGATTGGGGGATTGGCTTATTTCCTTTAGCAAGATAGTCTCCAGTTCCATCCATTTACTGGCAAATGTCATTTTTATGGCTGAGTAATATTCCATTGTGTATATATACCACATTTTCTTCATCCATTCATCTGTTGAAGGGCACCTAAGTTGGTTCCATAGCTTACCTATTGTGAATTGAGCTGCTGTAAACATTGATGTGACCACATCACTATATTATCCTGATTTTAAATTCTTTGGATGCATACGGAGGAGTGGTATAACTGGGTCAAATGGTGGTTCCTTTCCAAGTTTTCTGAGAAAGCTCCATACTGCTTTCCAGAGTGGTTACACCAATTTGCAGTCCTACTAGCAATGTATGAGTGTACCTTTCCCCCACATCGTTGCCAACATTTATTGTTACTTGCATTCTCGATAATTGCCATTCTGACTGGAGTGAGATGAAATCTCAATGTAATTTTAATTTGCATTTCTCTAATAGCTAGAGATGTTGAACAATTTTTTCATATATTTGTTGACCATTCATATTTCTTCTTGTGTGAAATGCCTGATCTGTTCTGTTGCCCATTTATTGATTAGGTTATTTGAGGATTTTTTTTTTTTTTGGTGTTTAGTTTTTTGAGTTCTTTATATATCCTGTAGATTAATGCTCTATCTGAGGTGCAAGTGGCCAAGATTTTCTCCCATTCTGTAAACTCTCTCTTCATGTTCTTGATTGTTTCCTTTGCTATGAAGAAACTTTTTAGTTCAATACCATCTCATTTATTGATTCTTGATTTTTCTTCTTGTGCTTTAGGAGTCTTGTCGAGGAAGTCAGTTTCTAAGCCGACATGATGGAGAGTTGGGCCTACTTTTTCTTCTAGTAGGCATGGGGTCTCTGGTCTAATGCCTAGGTCCTTGATCCGCTTTGAGTTGAGTTTTTGTGCATGGTGAGAGATAGTGCTCAATTTCATTTTGCTACATATGGATTTGCAGGTTGCATTTTTACTGTACACGTCAGCAACATTTTTCACCTGGTCTAAGTTCATATAGTAACTTTGTGTGGCGGCGGGGGTGCTGGGGATTGAACCAAGGGCATTGCTCTACCCCCAGCCCTTTTTATTTTATTTTGAGACAGGCTCTTTCTAAATTGCTAAAGCTGGTCTCCAACTTGTCATCCTTCTGCATGAGCCTCTCAAGTAGCTGATATTACAGGTGTATACCATTGTTCCTAGCTAGTAGCATTTTCTTATGAGTTCAAATTAAAGTCCACCTATAATTGGTGTAGATCTAGGTAAGCCCCCATTACAAGAATGTGGTAGAAACCTGTGGTATTAAAGGGATGCTGACACAGAATAATATATATAATTTCTACTCCTAAATTTGATTCAGTCCTAATATTGTTTGTGAAGTTCTAAATAAACTCAATGCCCAGTCCCAACTTTATTTACAGTGAGTTAGATATTGAAGTGCAACTGTACCTTCTTTCTTTTAAACAGTCTTCTGCTAAAGGTTTCAATTCATGGTAGAAAAATATTTATCAGATTGCTGTTTTAAAATTAAGTCCTGGTAGGAAGTTCCAACATGCCCTTATTTCTCAAGAGTTTTTTTTCCACATAGTACATCTAAGTGTTTACCAAGATCTGAAATCCTCTTGATTCTAACTAGTGTCACTTAGATGATGAATCTCACTTATTTACTTTCTCCTTAAGTGTAACCATGGCAATTCCAACTTTCCCTCTGATGCACTGATTGTTACTTTGGCCTCTCCATCTGTCAAACCAGTGTAACACTCATAGCAAGCTTTTTCTATGGATGTTACATGGGGCAGCAAACAAATGAGATGAGATGACTTCTTAGAGGAAAATGCTATAAGAAGCAAGGAATCAAACTACTTCACAAGTTGGATGGAGTATGAGGAGGAGAACAAACTTTGGAATTCTACAGAACTGGCATGGAGACTGTGCAACCTTGGGAAAGTGAGCCTATCTGAGTGCATTTCTTCATTTATAAAAAGCAGGGTAGTAATACATTCCTCATTGCATGAATAAGAGGACTAGACATAAAATAGGAAAATTAGTTGGCATTTTCATTACTACTAGTAGTACTACTACTAATACTGCTACTAAACTACTAATAGTGTTGTTACTATTATGATTCCTGTTACTTCTACTATTACATGAGGAGGACTAGCAAAAGAGAAATCACCTCTTTGAATCCATTTTTTAAGATTTTTTGGTATTGGGGAATGAACCTAGGGGTGCTTGACCACTGACCTATATCCCCAGACATTTTAGTTTGAGTCAGGGTCTTCCTAAGCTGTTGAGGCTGCCTTCGAACTTGGTATCCTGCCTTAAGTCCATGAGATTACAGTCCTGCACCACTATGCCCAGCTATTTTCTCCAATTCTTTTGTTAATATCATAATATTTATAGAGTTCCATGTGATGTTTTGATACATCTATATGTTGTGTAATGTTTAAATCAGGTTAAACATAGCTATCTCCTCAAACATTGATGTTTTTGATGAAAACACTCAATCCTTTCTTCTATATTCAGTACAGTATTCTGTACTTATCCTCCTATGCCAAAGCACATCAGAACTGTTAACTCCTATCTAGCTGTAACTTAGTACCCATTGACCAACCTCTCCCCAACTCTTTCCCACTATTCTCCCCAGCCTCTGGGAACTACCGTTCTACACTCAAATTCTATGAGATCAACGTTTTTAGATTCCACATATGAGTGAGATCTCACAACAATTGTCCTTCTGCACCTGTCTTCAACCATCCATGTTGTTGTAAATGATTTAATTTTATTTTTTATGGCTGAATAGTTTCCCAATGTATATAGGCACTACATTTTATTTATCCATTCTTTACTTTATGGACATTCAGGTTCTTTTCATTTCTTGGCTATTGTGAATTGATGACCTCCTTCATTTCCAAAACAATGAGTCATTGCCCCCTTCTAGCCCACCTCACTAGCAGTTATAGAAGAATGCCCAAGAGTTTTGGAATCTGAGAAAACCAAAAGTAACTTATGAAGAATGATAGGACCATGGAGGATAGGAGAGCCTGAGTTTATTACCAGTGTTGAATTTGTTTATCCATGAAAATTGCTTTTCCAAAATTTAATATCGTCATAGATGTTGAGATTTCTCTCATGATCAATATTTGATCTTTCAAAGCTGATAAATACCCAACACACTTCAAAGATTTTGTTGTATCACTATGATTATGAACGTTCATATACCAGGGATTCTGTCATATATGAAAGAGTTATTTTGTGTTTGGTACATGATAGTTAAGACTTTCATTTAGTAAACTGGTATGTAATTGCATTAGAAAAAAGTTTTGGTGCTATAGATCATAACTAGGGCCTTGTGCATGCTAGTAAGCAGGTGCTCTATCACTGAGCTATGTCCCCAGTCCAGAAAGTTATTTTTTTTTAATTTCAAAATAAAAATAAATTCAAATGCAATTATTGTGGTGTCTTCTGATATGACCTAGTTGCAATATCTCTAAAATGTTTTAAGTTTGGAGTAGAATAGAATGGAATACTTCACCTATTCCTGCCACCCTAACATTCATATATACTCCAGGGCAACTCAACAAATCTATATTTATCCTACCCTGTGTCCAGGCAGTAAGGCAATAAGATTAGTGCAAGGATTCTTCTGTCATTAGGGAAGTTACTATCAAATAAACCTGGCTACTCTATTTAATTTATGATTTTTTGAAAAAGTTTACTTTTCATTATAGAGTAGCAAAGGTTCAATTTCACTCCTTTTACTTTTCCCCTTTTTGTGTAGACACTCTTTCTGATGTTAATTAGCACAGTACTTAGGTCTTAAGTTCCCCACTCTAGCCCTCCTCATGATTCTGGCATTTCTTACAACTGGCAGACATGGGTAAGTAATGAGCTATAACATTTTTTTAAAGGTCCCAAGCATTTATTCCAACAGCACAAAGTACCCTATGGAGACATTGTATATACTAGTAGCAATGAGCAAATGTTTCCTTTATTTTTATAATTGTTTTGGAAAACCATATGATTGCCAAAGACAGCATGCACATGGTCAATTTGGATTTATCCCAGCCCTTAAAAAATCTGCAAAACACATTAATAGTTGTAATGTATAGAGTTGAGGGTTGTTTTGTTTTGTTTTGTTTTGTTTTAACATGCCTTCCAGTTGTACATTGGTAATGTTTAATTTAGGTTAAAATTCTATGAAGGATGTAATTGATATGTTCCAAGTTTGTTAACCATTTTAAATGGCCATTGCTTTTGCCAAATTCCATTCTATGCCATAAAAATGCTGTCCACACTAGGATCCATTAATGGGAATAAAACTCCCCTGATCGATTTTACTCAAGTATGGTAAAATGGTTGCCTATATATAAATAAGCCAGTCTTGGGAAATCCAGTGGAAATATCTAGCCAAGAAGGTCCCACAAGTCTTTCAGGTAAAGTGCTTCTCCCTTGTAACTCTACTCCCCTCCACATTCCTCTAACTTAATTCTACACATGCTCAGAAAATTCACACTTGGGATTTTTGTGTTTTGTGATTTAAACTCATTTTTGTAATTTTCTTTAACATGTCTAGAGAGTTGCTTAAAATGGTACTGAACTACAATTCCAGGTTTTTATGTTTAGAAAATACTAAACTACATGATGTAAAGAATTTAAAACTACTTTAGAGTCCTCATTTTTAAACTGTATTATATTTTAGGAATTGAGGAAAGAAAATTCTTGTTAATGGACAACTTAAACTTTTTGTTTTTCAGTTTTGGTGTATATAATTGGTTATTGAAAAAGAGTGCACACATAGCCTCTCTCAGAATATGCTGAAGAGTATTTTCTTCAGAAACAAGTTTTTAAATTAGAGATTTCAGAGGTTGAGAAGTTGTGGTCATCAGTTGTGAGTTACATGGGGAGACTAGCGCCTGAACTCTGTGTTATCTGTAATCCAAAAACAAACATCTGTTAACTTCATGTGCTAACATGTAATGGTATCTTTCTGGGCAGAGTAGAAATGAGGCCGTTCTTCTCAGCTCAAGTGTAGGAGAGAATTAGAGGTTTTTGCAGTGGTAGAGACAGATAAGCCATTTGGTACTTTCCATCGAGGGTCAGAATGCTATCCTATCCTGGAGCAGGCTCCTAAGAGGCTCTTTTCCTGACCTCACATTTTGTGTAGGACTAGAATACTCATTGGAAACTAAAGACCAAGAGTAGCAATATCAGTTTCTCTAGTAATATCTTGACAATGTAAAATGTGCCTTTCTGACTGGGACACCTCCAAGCCATGGCACCTATATATCATGGCATAGTCCTGTTAGCCTGTGGGTTACCTTTGTGTCCTGAGCACCAAGATGCTATTTTTAATTAAGCCAACATATTTTTTAAAATTTCAAATCTTTTGATTGTTGACCTCTTGGGAAACAATAGCCATAAATTGTTGATTTTCATTTTCAGGAAACTAGTTAATGGAACTCAGGAGACCATTATAATCAAATTTAATATGAAGATTCAGTTAAATGTGCGGTTCAATTTTTTTTTTTTTTTGGTTTTCTTCTGGTGTTGGTTGTTTTGAGTTCAAAAACAGTTGAATTTTAAGAATCTCACTTTAGCCGGATGTGGTAGCACACACCTGTTATTCCAGTGGCTCGCAAGGCTGAGGCAGGAGGATCACAAGTTCAAAGCCAGTCTCAGCAACTTAGGGAGGCACTTAGCAACTCACTAAGACACTGTCTCTAATAAAATATAAAAAAAGGATCAGGGGATATGGCTTAGTGGTTAAGCACCCCTGGGTTCAATTCCCAGTTTTAAAAAACAAAAAGATCTCCATTTTAGTGGAGGTTTATTTTTTTAATTTATGTAAAACAGAATAGCACTATAAAAAATGCAAGAAAAGATTAAAAATCCTCATGCTAACATGATTGAAGCAATATTGGAGGTCATGGATAATGTACTTTCTCTGATTATTAACAGAGCTTTGTTACAGGGAGATGGTTCATTATTAAATCATCTGTCTGATCTAGAGCCAGTAGCATCATCTAATGATTTTATTCCTGGACATTTTTAATACATAGAATTAGAGGCGCATGGGAAGAGGTTGCTATTATTTTAATTGCATGATTTCCACTTAAATTGCTTGTGTTAAGTCAAATGTTGCATTTGAAGAGAGTGTGTATTTCTTAGTAATGCTTCACAATCCCTTGTTTCATGATTCAATAAATCATCTTACACCTGTCAGCACATGTAGTCTTAAGATTTATTGCATGGTCCATTGTGTAGTAGATAGTTCCTTGGCCAGAGAGCAATTTCTGAAACTAATTTAATCAGTGTTTTTATAGTAGAGCGACTTGTGGCTTGATGCCTCAAGTATGTATCAGTGTCTTTAGAACCATATGATTTAATTCTATCCAATTTCAAAATGGAATTAAGATTTGGCATTATGTGAATATAAGTCAAGAAATCCTTTTTCAAGGAAACCTCTATTTGCATAGCTAGGCCTAAGGCAAATGTTAACATGTGGCATCACAGACACATGCGGAGCTACTGTGAGGGAACAAAGAATTTCAAGGTTGATGGAAAAACACACGTGAGTACTCAGAGGTACAATAGATGGGGCACTTATTGGCCAATAAAGAACCCAGTTTCATTGAAGTTCCATGTTCATTTTGCAGTGCAGTGGTAATCATAGCTGGCTGTTACTGAGGAAATTCTCAACATGCTATAGTTTTGAGGACCTTGCATTGCCATTTCAGGAACTTGAACTTGATCTTTTAAGAATAAACAAAGATTGGAGTTTTGAGAAAAGGAAGCTATAGTAATACAAGCTCACTGGGAAGATTACTTTGGTGGCTCTGTGTGGACCTGATTGGGCAAAAATGAGAGAAATGAAAACTAGCATTTCTCAGAAATCAATGGACTACATGGCAACCTTGTGAAGGAACAAGAAGGCTGAAATCTTGCATCTTTAAAAACACAACCCAACAAAGCTTTAGAGAGTGATTAGATAGAAGGTGTAGAAGAGAGGTCAAGGTCTAAAGATATGTTAGGTTTTTAATATGGAAAGTATGGAGAGTAGTAATAACCTTTATAAATCTGTTAGGTGGGAAAACATGTCAAGGGACAAATGATGCATTTAAGGGAGTTGAGTTTAAGGACTGGGGATGTAGCTCAGTGGTAGAGTGCTTTCCTAGCATGTGCAAAGTCATGTGTTTAATCTGCAGTACTGGGAGGTGGGGGAAACAGGGCAGCACCAGGGGTAACAGTTGATCTGGAACTGGGAACAAGTGACCAAAATATAGGTCAGAGTCAGAATCAGAGATCAAAATGTGACTATTATCAGGACAGAGGAAAGCATGAAGCTGTGAAAGAGAATGTGTTGTCTGAGGGGATATATCTTTTTAACATAATTTGTGAAAAACTCACTTAAGTCAAAATTGGTGCATAAGTATGCCTTTAATTACAATAAATGTGTTTGATTTGAAAATCTGTTCATTAGCTATACTATGACACTTTATTCAAATAAGGGTTATATTCTAGAGAAAGATAGTGATTTGTTTCTGGAAGACTGAAGTCCTCTATATGATTTACTGTCACCATTATTATCAAGCTGTATCTTAATAATTAAGCTGTGTCTGTGATGCCACGTGTTAACATCTGCCTCCCCAGACAGTCCTTTCACAAAATTGTGGACCAAGGTCACATACATTTGAAAATCAAATGATAAAAAGTTACACTAAAAATTCTTGAGAACAAAGTTTAATGTGCTTTCTTTCAGCTTTATATGTTTTGTGTCAAGCCAAATTTTGGAGTGGTGAACCGACTCCAACCAAGTGAGGGGGGCATTATTTTTTCATCATAAACAGATGAGTTTGGGTCCTCTGCTGGCTGGATGCCCTCTCCACCTTTCAACACCACTTAAAAACGTTTTTTAAAAAACAACATTTATAAGTAATTGAGAATACACTGGGGCAACCTCACTGAGACTCCCCCCCACCCCAAACACACACATTCTGAACATCTGAGTTCCATCAGCGTTTTTATTAGAAAAAGAAATTCAGGTTTGCCAGTGGTGATAGAGGAAAAACCATGGGTGATCGAGGTACACATCCACTCCTGAACCTTCTACGTTCTAGGGCATTGGCTCCTATCCCCCCATGTTTCTTCCTCTACCTTAGCTAGCTTCCTCTTCCATTATATTTCCTATTCCCCAATGGAGACTGAAGGATCGGGGGACAGGCCTGAGAACAAGGCTTGATGAGAAAGGCCAAGTAAATAATGGGATCACAAAGTATCCATGAGAAAGGGAAAAGAGCAGCAGAGGGATCACTTACCTGTGTCTTGACCCCCAGCTTCTCCTCTAATTTCCTTTTGTAAAGCTAAGAAAAATTTTAATCCCCTCTCACCCCCCACACGATGATGTCACAACACTGCAGGTAAGTGGTTCTCAAACTTTAACCCCAATCAGATCAGGATTCTAGGGAAGGCTTTTGTTTTTTTATTTTTTGGTTATAAGTGGACACAATAACTTTAATTTTATTTTTATTGGTGCTGAGGATCAAACCTGGTGCCTCACACATGGTGGGCAAGCATTCTATCTCTGAGCCACAACCCCAGCCCCCTTGGGTGGGCTTTTTATAGCACAGATTGCTGGGCCCCACCTACAGAGTCAGAGTCTGTAGGTCTAGGGTGGGGCCCAACAATCTGTATTTCTCACCAACTCCCTGGGATTGCATCTACTGTCCAAGATACCTTTTAAGAAATCCTGGTCTTTCTCCAAGGCCCCGTGGGAAAGATGAGACTTTGTAATTGTTATAACTGGCAAGTCTCCTCCTTGTTCTCTGAATATTTTTTCTCTCTACTGGCTTAACAGCAAATGACTTTTTAAATAGGAACATGTATTCTGTGACTTTGACTCATTAACAAAACATTGTGTGTGTAAACTAAAATGTATTCCAAAGAAAGAGAGGTAGTTTGTTTTTGAAATACAATGACCCTTAAATTGTCTTTTGTATTGTATACACAAATGAACTTTACTGGGAAAGTGACTTAATAGCTTTTTTTGGTTTTTTTTTTTTTTTGTAAGGTAGTGTAAGTTAAATAATTAACTCTCCAGAAAAAAATTTCATGCAAGTGGCCATAAGTCAAAAAAATACTTTGTTATCACTTTGGTTTCAATCATTGCAAATATTTTACACTACCAAGTTTCTAGTTTTCAGGGCAGTGTTTCACCTGAGTTGACCTTTCAAAGTATTTGGGTAGGGCTATGAATCTATTCTTTTGTTATCAAATTTACAAAATTATTTTTCTCTAAATCTTCAATTTAATGTATAACAATATTGCTGAATTATAACATCTGTAGTATATTCTGTTACACTTATGGTGAAATAATTATTGTTAATGACAACAGACCAAATTATATGATACAAATGGTTTTGCAAAGTATAGAAAGAAATGATCATTCAGGAGTTATTCTTAGGCATTGGAAATACTTGAATGATTCTACAATGCATTCCTCTATGTTTTCAAGTAAAAAAGAGTCATCTAAAATTTTTAATAGCAACAATCTGTGTTTCCCTGCTGGACATTGTTTTAGTAAATTTTCTGGGATTTCCTATGATAAATTCATACTTATGTATGTCTATATATACTTTTATTTCTGTACTTGTAAATATATAAGCTGCATGACAAACTATTATTTTTAGCCTAAGTAAATTCTAATGCAAAACTCATAAATTGAATGAATCAGTGATCTTTTGTTCATTCTACTACAGAACCTGTTTCTCCATTTTGAGCAATGGTTCTCAACCTTGGCTGTACATTACAATCTCTTGAGGAGCTTTTAAAAATCTCACTCCCTTTGGACACTCCACAGACTAGGTTATTCAGATTCTGTATAAGAAAGGGATGTAGACTATGTGCCATATTTTCACAGGTCCCCAGCTTATTGCTATGTACAGGTCAGGGAGGAAACTATGTATCTATTGGTCAGTCATTATCTTCCTTGCTTCCATAACTTCCACATTTCTTTAATTCCAACTCAGTGCAAACCATGTTGAATGGACAAAGTCAGCTTCAGTCTGACTAAAGTTTGTGGAAATGGTTGAGTGAAAGTAGTGAAGTCTAGGAACAAAGGATGCAATGAATTTTAAAAATTTGAGATTCAGACTTTCTAAACCCCAGGCAAAGGTCTGTCTATTAATATTTATTTTTTAATTGTAGCTGGACACAATATCTTTATTTTATTTATTTATTTTTTATTTCTATGTGGTGCTGAGGATTGAACCCAGGGCCTAGCAAAGGTCCAGCACTTTACAACTGAGCCACAACCCTAGCCCAAAGGTCTGTCTTTGAAGGTTATTAAGGGCTGAAAAACAAAGGCATGCTTTCTCTTCTTTGATTCTGCAGGATGTCCCGGATGGGGAGTTCTCTTACATAACATTGATTTTGTAAATTCTTAACAGACCAGACCCACTTTGAATGGAATGGAATTTTAATCTAGTTTTTGAGCCAAAGAGTTTAACTTCCATTGGCTCTAAATACTTTTTTGCACCAGCCATGTGGGGATAAGAGTATTGTGAATATGGACCCTTTGGTGGGGGAATGACACAAATTCATGAGCAAAGCTGTCCATGTATTGAATTTTAATAATTATTTTTGTCAGATGGTCCCAAAAAGCTACTTTCCTCCAAGAACTAAAAATTTGGGAAGATAAAAAAAAAAATGCTGTAGAAACAAAGTAAATCTTAGTTACCTATGGAGCATTATTAGATGAAAGATTTTGACTGTTTTAGCTTGAAATATACTTGGTATAGTCAATTCAATAGACAAAAAGTCCCTGTCAGTTCTGAAGTTCTGGCTTAGAGAAAAATTTGTTCTTCCCCAATATCTGCAAAACAAAAAATGTGTGCTCATCTATCCAGGGATAAGCATCCACTATGAGACTAATTTGCCATTCATGTCTGGTAAAAATGTTTGAAGGTATCAGTTAAAACCCTGTTTAAGTAGAAAGGCCAGAACATGTTCATTAATGAGTATCTGGCAATGTCATCATCTACTTACAATGGAAGAAAGGGGATAAGATCAACATTATTCCAACCCTGAGTGATGGAGGAAGTAAAGCTTGAAGTGACATATATAAACAACATGTATGACATCCATCAATATCAGGGGATTTTATAGACATTAATTATCCTGCATGCTAAGGCCCTCTGAAAGGGGTATTTCATGGTTAAGAAAAAAAGAGACTGAGGGAAATGGAATTGATAGAGACAGCAATTGATGAGTAATTCCACATTTAATGTGGAATAATTCCACATTTAGTGTGCATGCACAACCCAGCACTATATACTTATTCACAGAAAGGAAAGAATGAACTAATCCTGTGTCATGTGTGCCTTACTCACTTTGGACCATGTTCTTGCTGTAGTAACCTTCGTCCCATTTAAGATCAACATTTTTTACTCTTCTTTTGTCTGAATCTTTTGCTTCTCTGAACAAAAGACACATAAAACAGGAATTTCTTCAGTAATTGCACTTTACCCATGATTTAAAGTGACTTTTGTCCGATAAGAGGTTAAAAATCATTTTGGTGATGAAACAAAAAGAGAGGAAAAGATTCTTCTCTTTTAGATGTTAAATACCTGAAGGATTAGAATTTGAGGCATACTCCTAACCTCCTATAGTAGGGATTGAAAATGTAAAGTGAATTGAATTATGTTGACACTTTTAAATGGTTTGGGTAAACAGAGGAAATGTTATGCATTATTAATAAAAGGTACTTGGATTCTTAAGAAAGACAGAAGTTTGTTTTTAAAATATGGAGAGCAATTTTCAGTAAATGGCTGGATAGCAAATATTTTGACTTGCTTGATGCAAATATTTCATCAGTATAGCACAAAAGTACCAAAAGACAATGTGTGACAGAAAAGGAGTGACTGTTCATGTGAAACTTTATGGATACAGAACTATAATTTTTTTATATTTTTCATATGTCACAAAATTTTTTCTCATTTAAGAAAACTAGTTAAAGATGTAAGTAAAAATCATTCTCGGGCTGGGGTCATGGCTCAGCAGTAGAGCACCTCACCTAGCACATGCGAGGCCCTACTTTCAATCCTCAGCACATAAAAATGAATGAATAAAATAAAGGTATTGTGTCCATACAACTAAAAAATAAATATAAAAAATCATTCTTAGCTGGCAAGCCATACAAAAACAGGCAGTAGATATGATATGGCCTCTGGCTATAGTTTGCCAATCTCTAGTTTAAGAGATTAAATATATTGCCAATTTGAAAGCTTTTCACTTAAGCAAAAGTAATATTTTCTTCACCATATTAATTCTTTTTGTTTTTGGTGTCAGGGATTGGACTTGGGGGCACTCAACAACTGAGCCCCATCCCCAGCCCTATTTTGTATTTTATTTAGAGACAGGGTCTCACTGAGTTGCTTAGGGCCTTGCTGTTGCCAAGGCTGGCTTTGAACTCATGATTCTCCTGCCTCAGCCTCCTGAGCCATATTAATTCTTAACTGATGTTGCCTCTTTTGATATGCCATAGAAGCCCAGAGTATAGTATTGAGAAGAACACAGAAGTTGAGTAGAGGCTAATGAACAGAGGGAGTAGCAGGAGAGCTGCCAAATTGGACTGCCCATGGCTCTTACACCTATGTTGTGACCTTATAAAATGCTTCTTATATGTTCCACTAATAAAAAATTATAGTCATATTCTTGGAAACATTTCTCTCAAGGCACAAATTTTGCAGCTAGGACCATTATTTTTAAATCAGAAAATTTTGAAAATTCATAGGAGTACAGCTTCATTCGAACTTTGAGAACATTCATTGAGAACTTCATTTAGTTCTCAAAACTGACAAGTGTATTTACTGATTAATCACTTATCACTCTAATAATAAAAGGCAGAAATGGGACTAGGGGTGAGGAATGAACAAAAAAGGTCATTCACATCTCTAATACCTGGAAATAACCAGTCATCATCAACTATGCAACTATATATATTTACCTTCATTAAAATCCAAAACCTCTTCTAGACCATAAACAGTATTTAAAGTTTGTTCTCTGTATATTATTGACTACCAGGTTAGAAAAATAAGCATTGGACCCCTGATGATTGAATTTATAAATATATGAAGCAGATTCTGCAGTGTTAATATAGAAATTTCAAATAAAACCTGACAAGGTAAATACAGTATCACATATCAAAATGACTTAAATTGTAGTCCATGGAACATTAGACTTAAATTTGTATGCAGATTGTGTTTTATTAGGTTTTTGAAGTTCCCAGGGCAGCCTGTCTTGCCAGGGTATTTGGAAATGGTAACTATCATAACCAATGAAAAAGGGCATTAAAAAATTAAAACAACATAAATCACATGTATTTGCAGTCTGCCATGAGTTGAACCTGAAGATAGCCTCAGACTCCGGCAATGTAATTAAAACATCTTAAGAGTTTAGTTACATATAAAGAATTTATGCTTTTATGCAGGTGGCATGTGTTAATTCAAGTGTGTTTTCATATTAAGGATTGTGATTAAAGTTCCTTAGAAGAAAATATACTGGTTGTGGCACCCGACGTGTCTATATCCTGATGGTGCTAGAGTGGTGGTGTTGGGTGTCAGAGCTAGGAACACAGTTCCTGAATGTCGTTCTGAATATTATGGAGTGAAACAAGCCAGATCTGTGTTTGCCTTGAAAGGTATCCAGCCCTAATATTATACTTTAAAGACATTCTGAAGTACTGGCTTCGGAATAAGGGCAAACATTCTTTAAGGCCTGGGCAAACCCAAAAGGAATTACTGAAATCTCCTATTTCAGGCATACATTTTAATAGTCGTATTCAGTGTCAAGTCATTAATTCCCAGCAACATGACTCTTAGGTACAGGTCTCAAAAGGCTATAATTAGGGGCATTTGTCTGCTTACTTTGCTATTTGATTGGGTATCACTGTATATAGAAGTACAAAGATCATATGTTAAGCTGGATTTACTCTTCTCTGCTTGTGTCCTTATCCATGCCTACAGGCCCATATTGAGATTGATATAAAATCAGCTGTCCTATCATGGGTTGTTTAATTATGAAGTCAAATAAACCTCACCAAAAAATACAGAATGAAAAAGAGGTTGATTAGAGTGCCATGAGAATGCATTGGAAATGCATGCATTAAAAACAAAAATGATAGGAAAATTAATCATTCCTTTTTGCATAAAGTAGGTAGGGGAGCCTCATTCTTTAAGCAACATGTTTTACAATTTCATCTTTCACAACTTTGTGCTATAACCAGTCTTTTGGTTCATATTAAAAAACTCAAACTGCCCACTTACATTGTTACCTTCAAAGAACCATATGGACACTTCAGTGGTGATGGTGAGAGGGTAGTATTGAATTCCATTAAATAGTAGCACACTTACTAAACCTTATTGTGTGTGTCAGCTTGTTGTTGCTTTAATGAAATACTGGAGACGGCTAACTTTATGAAGAGCAAAAGTTTATTTAGTTCATAGTCCTGGGGGTTCAAGGGTATGGAGCCTGCATTGGCTTAGTTCTGGTAAGGACCTCATTGCAAATGGAAGATGGCAATGGTAGAGTGCATGTTGGAGGAGGAAGCCAGAACATCTTAAGCCAGGAAGGGTGGTGGGAGGGAGAGTGTGCACACTGGTGGGGTCACACTCAGGCTCCTTAGCACATGGTAGCTGGAAAGAGCAAACATACCCCAGTTACCCAAGGACCTCTTACTAGACCCTCCCACTTCTCAATAGTGCCATCCTGGGACCACCCTTTTTTTGTGTGTGTGGTGCTGGGGATTGAAGCCAGGGCCTTGTACATTCAAGGCAAGCACTCTACCAACTGAGCTATATCCCTAGCCCTGGGACCAGTCTTTTAATCACAGTGAACACTTGAGGGACATTTGAACCACACCCACACCATAGCACTTACTTTATCAACAATGACTGCTGGCACATCCTTTCCCCTCACAGAATGATAACACTGGCAAAAATCACTGGGGGAAGAGGTATTGAATTACACCATTGTTACCACATCTTTTTCTCTCACAGAATGATAGCACTGTGACAAAAATCACCTTGGAAAGGATTAATGAATTAAGGATGGGAGCATCTTTGCTTTTGTGTTAAATAGGATTTGAATAGGTATGTTGGTGATAATGGAAATTCCTAGACTATCTCTATTTCTATAAAACTGTATTTATAAAAATCTGTTCAATGGTATTGCATTTGTCTTCCCCAGATATCTTTTGATATAAATGGAGTTACATAACATTCCTTGAGAATGCTTCTAAACTGCCAAGGCCCTCCCTCTTGGGTTCAGACTCAACTTTACCAATGCAAAAGCTCTAAAGAGTAGTAAGCATTGTTTTAGCAATCTATAGTAGTTGTTAAATTAACTAACTCATGAGTTGATTTACTTCATTGGATTTCAGAAAGTTTGCCCAATGAGTATGCAGTTGTAAGTATGCTAAGTATTCCCACATGAGTATTTAAAGGTAGGTAGTATAAAAGGAATAAAATGATATGGGTATAGCATTGTGCTTTCTCTTTGATAGTAGAATTATTTTCTGTTATGTAGATGTTTCCAGGCAGGTCAAAGAGCACGTGCCCATGCTCAGGCCTAGGAACAACCTGGCTCCACAGACCAGCTGGCTCAGGATGGTAGGAGAGTAGCATAGGAGCAAGACAGAGCATTAAAGGAAAAGGAATTACCCATTGGATTAGGTGATGAGGAGGACTTCACAGATGAGATGATATCATATGGCGATGTTAGTATTCATTGAAATTTAGGACTTAAAAATACGTATTCATGGGTCTCAAATAGGAGCCAGCCGTCTCAGTGGAAATTCTGACAGTAATCATAACATCATGAGAATATTGAGCAAATTGGATTCAGTGTCTTGGGGAAATGTAATGGGAGGATATATTCTTGTAACCATCTGCTATTAAATTGGAAAATCTATTGAAGAAACATTTATGAAATATTGGGGCATACTTTTAGTTTGGTGATTTTGCCAGCTTTTTGTCACTGTGACAAAATACCTAAGAAAAATCAACTTTCTTGGAGGAGAAAAGTTTTATTTTGGCTCATGGTTTCAAAGGTGTCAGTCCGTTGTCTCTTGGCCCCATTGCTGTGGGCTTGTGGTAAGGTAGAATAGCATGGTGGGAAATGCTTAGTGGAGCAAAGCTCCTCACATCATGGCTGACAAAAAAATAGGGGATGTAGACAAAGAAAAGTATTCAAAGGCATGTCTCCAATGACCCACTACCTCAACAAGGCCCCACCTCTTGCAGTTTTCATCACCTCCCAATACCACCACCAGCTGGGGGTCAAGCCTTTAACACATGAGCCTTTGGGGGACTTTCTAGATCTGAACTATAACATTGATGGTGTGAGTATTCAAATTTAGCTTTTGTCAGTATAACTTTAAAACTTGAAAAACAAGTTTTTTATTCCATTTAAAAAGCACTGACAGAACACACCACATGCCAGGAACTCTTCTAAGGGCTCACATGGGTTTTAATCTCTAATCACCTTGGCAGCCCCATGAGGAAACTGAGGCACAGACAGGTTAAGAACTTGTTGAGAGACTTAGAGCTAGTATTGGAACCCAAGCAGACTGGTCACAGACTTTGTGTGCTTAAGCATTATGTTCCTCAGATTAATGTATCTATATGTCATAATGCTGTGTAATTTTCTTGAAATTTTTGTGAATTTGGCAAGCTAATATTTCCAGATATAAGTAAAATTTCTCTTAGTGTATTGCATAGAAAAAGCCTTTCTGAGGCCCATGGAGTGGCATCTAGGTTAGACTTACACAGAAGGTTAGGAACAAAGGTTAGTATTTGACAGGAGTAGGTGTGTACATACCAGAGTCCAGAGAATGTCAGCATTTTGGTTTTTATCTTCTAGCCCAAAGTTGGGCCAACAATAGTCATGGGCCAAATCTTTGCTATCCTTTTTTGTAAATAATATTTTATTAGAACACAACCCTGCCCACTCATTTACATATTATCTATGGTTTCTTTTATTCTAAAACAGCAACAGAATTGAGTCATTGTGGCAGAGAGCTTATAGCTAGTAAAGCCAAAAATATTTTCTATATTACTCTACATAAAAAGCTTGCAGGTCCCAGATCTAGACTCTAATGTTGCATTGTCCAATATGGTGACCATTGACTGTATGTAGCTGCTGAGTGCTTGAAATGTGAGTGGTGTAGATTGAGATGGGTTATAAGTATAACATATCAGACTCCAAGACTTGGTAAAAAGAAAGGAAAAGAATGGAAACTTCTCATCAACTTTTGAATATTGATTAAATGTTGAAATGATAATATTAAAATTAGTTTTGCTTATTTCTACTTTTAAAAAATGTGATTATTAGAACATTTTAAATTTGACTCACATTAGATATCTGTTGACAGTACTGATCTAAAGTCTGGAATTTGGAGGATACGTGGCATCTAAAAAAAGTCAGAGAGAGAGGAAATTTGCAAATATCTTTCTGTATCACCAAGATATTTTGGGGGGTGGCAGGTACTGAGGATTAACCCAGGGGTACTTTACCCCTGAGCCACATCCTCAGATCATTTTATTTTTTATTTGGGACAGATCTTACAAAGTTGCTTGGGGGCTCACTAAGTTGCCCAGGCTGACCTCCAACTTGGCAATCCTCCTGCCTCAGCCTCTCAAGTTGCTGGGACTACAGCCATGTGCCACCACAGCTAGCTGCACCAAGAGTTGTTTTCAATGTAACAGTTCCTCATAGGGAGGAATATTTGAAAAGAGCATATTAGGTTGTCTGTGGAAATGGTCTCAAGGGAGTTCTCCTAGAATCCTACTCTGAGAATTTGACTTGGGAGGTGATCCAGAAAGCACCTGGAAGGGGAAGAAATATGGGAGGGAAGGAAGAGGAAAGAGGTTGTGTTAAGGTGGAACCCATGTCCCCTCCCAGTGAGGCCCTGGATGAGATTTTATGGACCAAGACTCAGAGTGGTTCCACCCAGAAGGTGAGGAAGCTGTGCTGTTCATCCCTCAATTCTAGTAGTTTCTGATGGAGGGCTGCTTTGGGGGCATTGGCCTCCCCTGACTCTCCCCAGTACTGCAGCCTTTCCTGCCTGGGGCCAGACACAGCCCTAGTACAGAAAGGCCCAGGTGCTTGTAGAAAACTCCATCAGCAAGCTTGGGAGTCATGTCTGCCAGAGATAAAGGAGTGGGCCCTTCTGGTGTCTGGTACCCAGATTAGACTGTTTTATCCTCAAATTCATAATTTTAGCAAACACGTGTACTTTCCTGGTGTATCTGTTTTTCTTGTGATCTTAAAAATAGCATACATAGGTAGATTGATCATGATCTGCTCGATATGGATGGGAAAACTGAACCCAAGACATGTCTAATCATTTATCCAAGAGAATCCAGCTAGGGTGGTAACTCAAGTCTCTTTGCTTTCATATGTGATCACTCATGCCTCACTTTTTGGGTTTCTAAAAAACTTGGCTTGATAAGGAGACATAAATATATTGAAGTTTTTAATGTGACAACAGGAAACTTAAGTTTTTGTACTGTGGAAGGTTTTAGACTTCCATAGTGAAGTTGATAGTTATGTCTACCTAGTCTTAAGACTCTTATGCCAAAAAAATGTTCTCTCTCTTTGGCATAAAGCACAATCAAAACCAAAAGGTTATCGAACCTACTGACCACCATACAGGATGTTAACGAATAGAGTTAACCTCCAAAAATGTTCCAGAGAAGTCTCTATAGTGGAAGTGGACACATGGCTGAGTGAAAAGTGGATTTTCTTCCTTTCCCACTACCCACGTTCTCTTCAAAGATGTTGTCAGCACCTTTGGTACTACTTGGAAACAAGTCTCTCTCTCAGCATAATTTCCCTTTATTATACTTCTAACTGACTCAATAATTCTTTGCGGACTTCAGTAACACTTGTACTATTTAAATTTGAA
Source organism: Marmota marmota marmota (assembly GCF_001458135.2). Taxonomy (NCBI): domain Eukaryota; kingdom Metazoa; phylum Chordata; class Mammalia; order Rodentia; family Sciuridae; genus Marmota; species Marmota marmota. The sequence continues at coordinate 797,812 of NW_026000249.1, read as the reverse complement.
TAACCCCAACGGATCTGGATAGGTCAAAGTGTTTAAATCACAGGCTTTAGTCTATGTATTAGTTGATTAAAAACAGATTTTATACATGATGTATACTTAATAAAGGGAGGGGGTGCAAGCAGATGTTTGTAAAATCTTAATGTGTTGGACTGCATTTATTTGGCTCTCTGACTAGCTTTAGAAAAGTCATACCTATGACAATTGAACTGTAAACAGTTAGATGATGTATTTCCCTAGAAATTTCCTGCTATGAAGGGTCAGCCAACAAGAAAAGTAAAAGGATTCCCTAAGATTAACACACAAAAAGAAACTGACTAATATGCCTTATAATAGTCACATCTAAATCAAGGACAGTAAATAATGCAATACCTCAGATTTATTTTCTGGTCTTTGACCATAAAGTGAAGACCAGTTGGAGTTCATTTAATCCAAGCAGTAGAAAAACTTAAGGCTTTTGGTGGTGGGGTAGCGGGAAGGGTTGTTGTTCAGAGCTTGGAAAGCAAAAAATTTTTTGATGCAAACATTACTTAAATCACTCTTTGACTTTCTGGCCTCTCTTTGTATCCCATCCTCTACATGGGGTTTTCTCTTTCAAAATAGTTATATTTGAGATGTTTTTGGTGTTTCCAATACAAAATTGATGGTTTCTTGTTGGTATTCCAGTCTGGATAAAATAGGCACAAATCTCACCCTGCATTCTGAATGCATGAGAATTATAGGCAAAATATTTTAAAGTGTATTTGGAAGAATTCATAACCAACCTTAAATGTAAGTAGAAAATATCCAGGAACCAGAAATGAAAGAAACTGTAGAATGGTGAGGGGGGAACTGAAGTTAGGCTTCTCTCAAGAAGTAGAGACGAGATGGGGCAATGGGGACTTCAGAGAACACATGGGGCAGTGTACTCTGCCTGTGGTAGAAGCCCCATACAACTGGAAGTAAAGACCCCCCCCCAACACACACCAGGCTCAAAGGACCCCTCACACCTCTGGAATTGAAGCCAGACATGGAATTCTCTCAGAAGGAAATAGAGGCACTGAGCCAAACCAGGATCTGAGCTTCCTTGGCAAACTGGTGTCCTGAGGGGAGCACCCTCTTTGTGGGGAAAAAAACCTTACGTCCTAACCTCAGAGTGTGCACTTCACTTTACTGGATATCTCAATCCTCAAATCACAGTATGGGGAGGAAAGTTAACATCAGATGAACTGTCAGACAAAACTTACAAGACACAAGATAAAATCAGATCCTTTGGAAACATGAAGCAAACACAGGAAAATGTGCAATTGCCCTTTCTCAAATGAGCTTAAGAATAAGTTATGTTTAGTTTTCTTGAAATTATGAAGAAGGAAATTGCATCTTTGGAAAAGGAGCAGAAAACAGTTCAACAAAGGGAGATGTGATAAGAACCTAGTTGAAATGAAAATACAGCCATTGGAATTAAAGAAAAATCCTAGACAATAAAATGTCAGATTAATAAATTTAATTTATTATAACCAGAGATTTCTGCTTTTGACTTCATTTTAAGCATTAGGTAAAAGTGATTGTTTTCTCCAATACACCTTTCTAAGTAAAAAGTTTTGGAAAGTAGGACAAGCTAAAAGTTCCATAAATTCTTCAGCCTGATGCAGAGGTTACCACCTTTATGAAAATCTTAGTTTTCAAACTCTCTGCACTCTTTACAAATCTTGTTTTGGGGGGTGTGTGTGCTAGGGATAGAACACAGGTCTTGTGCAAGCACTCCACCACTAAGTACACCCTCAGCATCCAAATCATCTTTCCCAGATGGCATTAAAAATCTGAGATCTATTAGCTTTTCCACAAAATTTCCCTTTGTTGCATATCTCCACTGTATTTGTAGAACTACTTATATGTTAAAGCATATATTTTCACTATACTTATACTTCCCTTATATGATATTGATCTATTTCCATATGCTCACTTCCATCTGCATTTAATCTCTCCAAGAAATGACGATTTGGGTCCAACAAAAAGTCTCTACACATCCTTCCACCCTCAGACAAAAGACTTTGCCCCCCTGGGAAACCTTTAAGTAGCCATGGATTCTCTCCCTTCCCTTATTTCCAACATCTCTCTCCCAATTGCACAGCCATCTCCTTGTGAATAGGGAGTAGATGCTTTTATTTTTGCTTCTCCAGTAATTCTCTGAGTCTGACATATATTAGAAGCTTAATAAGTACTTGTTGTGTGAATGGATAAGTAAATGAATGAATGTTATAAATGAAGAACTCATGGAATGAGAAGGAATTTAAATGAGTCTTACCCAGAACAGAGGGTTATTGTGGTTGAAAATATGATTAAATATTCATTCCAGGGAACTTTAAAAATCTGATGCTCTAAAGGAATAAGGAATGATTCTATAATCTTAAACAGGACAGTGATATAAATAGAGTGTTCAAGGAAATTTTCTTTGGCATTGATAGACAAAGAATAGAAGCATGTACAATAAAATGTAGTATGAGTAAATGTGTGAGACAAGAACATCTTATAAATGCCTGTAAATGGGCATATTGTCAGGAATAGCTGATCAAGTTAACTTCCTTTCAAGAGATTTACCTCCGCCTGACCACAAAATGGTAAATCCTAAAAATTCAGAAGTAGGTGATTTGATGTGGGAATATGTTCTTTATATTATTGCCATTTCAGATTCAGGTAAAGGGATAAAAATCCAATTATTTCCTTTTCCCTAGTTCACCACCTAGCAGTAACCCATAACTAATTATTTGGTTAAATATCTGAGTTCGTACAAGAAGTAGAAACAAAAAGATGAAGTTTGAGTATTTTTACAAAGTTATTTGAAATGCAACTTTTGAAAATGCAGTTTGAATCTATAAATACTTGAAGCTGCATCCATTTCACTGGTTTCTGAAAAATGTATCAGTTTTTCTGAGTATGAGTAGTTTTGTATACATTAAAATATGAAAGTATGCAGAATAACATTTTTCCTCTCTTTTTTGAACAGCAAAACTTAGAGAGTAACCTCACCAACCTTATTAAGAGGAACACGGAACTGGAGACCCTTTTGGCTAAACTCATCCAAACCTGTCAACATGTCGAAGTAAGTGTCTATCTCTGTGTGGCATATTCCTTGTGAAAACTTCTAGGTCAGCATTTTTATATCCACATGCTTTCAAATTTCAAAGTCATCTTTGTTCAAATTGATTCTTCTGAAGAAGCCAAATATATAAGATGGATGGAATTAGAAAGAACTAGAACCTCAGCGAATCTCTTCCCATCCAGGACTGTTTCCCCTCTTTTTATAGCTCTCCTTGACCCAGCATTGCATAGCATTCCTAAGTACAGATTTTAATCACTTCTACAAAGAACAGCCAAAGAAATCACTATTTATAAGGTATTCTGTTAGTTTACTAGGGCTCCTGTAACAAATTACCACAAGCTTGGACAGCATAAAACAATAGAAATTTATTCTTTTACAGTTCTGGATGCCAGAAGTCCAAAATTCAAGGCCCTCCTTCTGTCTGAAGTCTGAGGGAGGATCCCTCCTGTCTCTTCCCACCTTTTGGTGGATTTCCTTGGTTTGCAGCTGCAGCATTAAATCTATGCTTTTGTTGTCACATGACATTTTCCCTATATGTCTCTGTTTGTGTCCAAATTTCCTTCTTCCTGTAATGACTCCAGTAATTGAATTCAAGCCCACCTTACTTCATTATGATTTCACTGTAACTTGATTACATCTGCAAAGACCCCGTTTCCCAAAAAGGCCCAATTCATAGGTACCATTGAACACATTTTGGGAGGCACAATTTAGCCAACGACACATATATATTAAATGCTTCTTATTTGCAACATGTTTCCATACATCAACCACAATTGCACCAATAACAACCTGCAATGATACTGTACCTCATATGGGAAAAATGGATGCTAGTTGCTTATGGCAATTTTAGAGGCCTTTTCCAACTTCTCTGACCCTGGCTTTCTCACTACCCACACCCCACACACTGAAATGAAACAATTGCTTATTCACCCTGCCTTCAAGCCTTCTGGCCTTTAGCCCAACAGATCCCTCTGCCTGGTAGCTTCACCCGCACCCCATGCCTCGTTGTCTGAATCATTCCTATCTGTCCTCCAAGTTCTGACTTGAGGAATACTTTAATTGTGAATATTTATATGGTTCTCTGAACCAGACTCATCCCTCCTTTCTCTGAATCTCATAACATTTTATCAATAATCTTGTAGTTTTAATCACCATTTCATGTATTGCTTCCATTTTTCCAATTAGAATATAAGTTATTTGAAAACAGGAAACAAATGCAGTTTATCTTCAAATCCCAGATTCTTGCATAGTAATTTTTATACAGTTAAAGCTCAGGAGCCCATAAATATGTATGATTTCAATGTTTTTATGTATCAGTTAAAATAAATTTTTAAAAAAGCTCAGGGAAAGGGCTGGGATTGTGGCTCAGTGGTAGAGCACTTGCCTCACATATGTGAGGCACTGGAGTCAATACTCAGTACCACATCAAAATAAATAAAGGCATTGTGTTCATTTACAACTAAAAATTAAGAAAAAAAGCTCAGGAAAATTGTTTTGTACAAATATGCACAATGACTGCAAATAGCCAATTTGAACACTAATAACAATTAAAGTACAGTGTGGTAGAAGGTGAGGCCCTGAGCTAGTAGATTATTGCATTTTTTAAGATGCATGCTTTTTCACAAACCAGTTTGTCTGAAATTAGATTACAACTTCAAAAAGTTAATAATGGGGCAAGTTAAATGGTTGGCATTTTTTTCTTTCCTACTAACGCAAAATATGAGTGAGATATTTTCCAGCATTCTAGATTGGATAAATATGGTATGTGGAGGGGGAATTAAAAGAGAGGAACACAACTTAGCTGAAGGTTTAGTGGGGAGTGAGACTTTAGTAGATTTCACACAAGCTGTTTTAAGAAATACTTCAGCATTGGGGGTAAGCTTATTTGTACAACACAATGGTGTTTAGCAGTGATACATTCTTCAGCATGGTAAAAATCAGTAAATGCTGCTTTCAGGTACTTTCAGCTTAAAAGCATATCTACTATGCAAACACTGGTGCTTTGAGGGAAGGTTTCAAATACTTAGGTTCATAAAGTTTGTACTTTTACTTACAAGTGCTCTCATTTGATTGAAAGTTTAAAATTGGTTACTGAGAAACATGTGAGCTGGAACTCCTAATTTGTTATGCTTTTCTGTGATAATATCTAAGGGGTAGGAATTAGATGTGTCCTCCTCCCCTATCTGAGCCATTCAATCTATGCTGATGAGCAGGCTGTGATGGGTGGGGGATGGAAAGACGTATACAATGAAAAGCGAGGAGCAATAAGAGCAAAATGGTGGTGAGAGACTAGATTAGAGCTGGTCAAGTAGCTCAGTGGTTCACGTCATAGAGCCCCTTGACTTAAAGAACTATGTGAGCTTTTTTTT
>NW_026000249.1:734042-792344 GCF_001458135.2 Marmota marmota marmota | reverse complement strand
TGTATAACCCTGAGGGTCTCCTTCTATTACCATGCAATTTCCCTTCTCTCTCCCTTTCCCTCCCACCTCTCATCCCTGTTAAATGTTAATCTTCTTCTCCTGCTCTTCGTCCCTACTCTGTTCTTAGTTACTCTCCTTATATCAAACCCAGCTATTCCCCTTCTCGGTCTATTCCCTAAAGACCTAAAAAGAGCATGCTACAGGGACACTGCTACATCGATGTTCATAGAAGCACAGTTCACAATAGCAAGACTGTGGAACCAACCTAGATGCCCTTCAATAGACGAATGGATAAAAAAAATGTGGCATTTATACACAATGGAGTATTACTCTGCATTAAAAAATGACAAAATCATAGAATTTACAGGGAAATGGATGGCATTAGAGCAGATTATGCTAAGTGAAGCTAGCCAATCCCTAAAAAACAAATGCCAAATGTCTTCTATGTGAGCTTTAAGGTAGAGGCAATCTTTTCATTATGTTGGATGAAGTAGGAAGTGTGAAGGCAGCAGCAACAGAGACAGCATGTTGTGCCAGACCTTTCTATTCTTCTGCTTCAATAGGATTTACTTGTGTCAGTAATCTCCCCTGGGAACACATTGAGTCTTATTGATAAAACAACATTGGAAGTAGTAGTGAACAAGCATAATGTTTTCATTATGGCAGGGTAAAGTAAATATGTAGCACACAAATAAATGGATGAACAAAATAGAATGATTCGTGTGCTATATTTTATTTTTATGATGCAATGTCATTTGATATTTAGAATAGTAAGAAAGAATAATTTTTCATTGGTTAAAAAATACCTGTGCTTTATGGTAAATCTTATAAATGCTTTATGGATAGGGTGATTATTTCATTCAATTTCTGCTAGTTACTTCTTAAAGGCATTAGTGTCTGGTTTCTATTATGACTGGTAGTGATTTCAGAACAAATGCCTTGTTCCTAATGCAATATTAATATGACTTGAATTTACAAAATACAATTCATCCTAACATGATGTCAAGTTACATTCTATCATGTTCAGTAATTTCAGATGAGAGATAAACTCAAGAAATTGACAAGCAGACTATTTTTATTTCAAGATATCAGATATTATTTTAGTTGAGATATGGGCTTTTAAAATGAAGCTATTACTGAGCCAATTGTTGCAGTTTTGCAAATAGACACATATATGTCATTAGAAGTTATTCTAGATAAGGAGTAAAGAATATTTGTAGCTTTCTCTGTTGCTTTGTATAAATCTTTTGGAATGGAAAAAAATGTTTGCAGGTGAGTAAATTCGGAATTCAGGACATTTACTCTAGACAAAAATTAAATTATTTATGAGTAGAAAAATGATGATAGTGGAAGTACCTAGTTTTACATTTATTCCCTATCAGTTCTCATATAATAATTGAATGAGTACATACCAGATTTATTTATCTCATTAATGAAGGAACCAGTATGGTGTTAAAGATGGTTCAAAAGAGGATACCCAGAAACTGATCCATATATACATGGGGGTGGGGGTGGGCAGGGAGCAGTAGGGGAAAAAGAATGCGAGAATGACAGAGCCAAATTAGCCACAACACTGATCAGTGACCCACAGGACAACATGGCAAAAACATTTGGGTAAAGTAAGTTGCATGACACCAGTTTTCTCTAAGTTCATATCTACCTTTGTGGAGTCTAAGCCATAATCAATATCAAATACAAAGCCCGACTGTGTTCCATTCCAGTTTGGAGAGTCAGGTAACCCGGACTGAGCCTGGCTTCATGGAGTATTACTAGTATGACATTGGAAGGCACACTGTCTTCTCTTTGTCTTATTTCCATGTTTTGATTAATTTTGCTTAAGATGACCTTCTATTGTGGAGACTGTTGGTCTTTGGACTCTGCTGTATGTTGCACCATGCTAGTTGCAGAGAACCCTGTTCACAGGGAGCTATCTTCACTAACACAAAAGATTACTTACAATATAATAAAAAGTAAAACTGTAATTGCCATGAGTGAGGTGTGAGTAATATACAATTACTTCCAGCTAGGGGTGGGAGAGGGCACATGTGATCTTAGCCTTCCTTCAAGGGAAGGCACCATTTGGATTTACCAAGAGAGAGAGGAACAACACTGCTTGCAGTGTTGGAACAGGAAACAAGGACTGAATGAATATAGAGCAAATGGTTTTATCTGGAGAAATGGAAAATGTGTAGGAAGGAAGAATAGGTAGGAACCAGTTTTGAAGGGATGGGAGCTGGAATGCCTTTCATAATTGCATTTGAGTTTGAACTTTGCCCTTGAAGGTTCACAAATGTTGAAGGAACACAGACCTCTGTAAGTTTCATACTTACAATTGAAATCCCTAATTCTTTTGAGGAAATAATAATTTCAGTTAGTGTGAAAATAATATGTATGTCTTTGTGCAAGACAATCACCCATGCAAGGGAAAACTTCACAGCACTAGGAAACTCTAAAAAGTTAGTGGAATTTGTTAGGCACCAGCATGCTATTCTTTTAAATCACTGCAGTGGAAAAGAATTTCCTGATTCACATCCGAGGTTCCTAGACTGTACTTCTTCCTTTTCCTCTTCCTGAAGGTGTCCTTGTATTTGGGTCTGAGCATTTCTCAAGAAAATAATTCCCATGCCAGCTGGAGCCAAAAAAACTCCCAGCACAGGGGCAACTCCTAATTGTTGTAAATTAAATCAATGAATTCCTTCCCATGGACTCAGGGAGGAAATGCCACATCCTTATAAGTCTACCCCTCCTCCTGGGCTTACACCTTTGGTTTTCTTTAAAATGGAGGAGTTTGAAGGCCTTCCCCCTGACCCTCATTGTTTTCATAGCTTGTTTTATAAATGAGGATAAGCAACCAAAATGGCTTTTTGATTGTGTAATTGCCAAGTCTTATTCAAACTAGAGAACAGAGGATATGAAGGCCAAGACATTTTGTGACTGAGGAGGCAGAGGCTTTGAAAGAGGAACTTTGGTTTACCCAAGAAATGTTTGTGTAACTTGATGGCTGGGATTCTAAAAACAAATGAGTTTTTAGCTGCTTTGTTTTTTTGTTTTTGTTTTTGTTTTTTTTCCTGTAGGAGAGAAAGATAGTAGAAAGTTCCCTCAGGTGAGTTTGGAGTTAAGGTTATATGGAATGTTAGGACAAGCTATGCAAAACGATCAAAATTTGGATCAGCTGCAGAATTTACCTTTTTAGGTCACATATGGACTATCTCTTCATCATCCCATTCTTCTTTACCATTTTCTTAGAAAAATCAGAAGACTAGTTTATTAGCATCACTAGTGTTCATCAGATTCTCTTGTAGCAAATACAACATCTTGACACACAGTAGATGTACCTTTTGGGAATTATAGGTGACAGTGACTATAAATCCAGTGAAATAGTGGTAGAGAACTACTGGGAAAGGGTGAATAACTGTCATAGCTGTTTAGGGAAGATAGAGGCCCAGCAGGGTATGTGGTCCTTGCCAAGTCATCCTAGAAGAGCATGCTCTAATTCAGAATCCTGTCAAAATGCTGGCCTTGGCCCCTCTGGGTTATCTTTGTTTTTAATCACCTTTTTAAAACTTTCTGTTTTCCTAACTAAAATTTTAAACATTTTTAATTTTTTTAATGAGAGGTTTTGCTCTCTTATTGACTTTTTTTCTAAGTTTTTCCAGTGCTGCTGGTGTGTGGAGCAACAAACTTCCTTGTGGGTGAATTAAGTGCCTTTTCGTTAGGTTTCTGCTCTATAAATTGAGAGGTTTGAGGGGTATGGGTTATCTTGGGTGAGGTGTAGCTTATAAAAAATTGTTTAAAATATCTTGGTGAAACAGATGAGGGTCTGTGGAAGACTTTCAAAGTCACTGACCAAGATCTGAAAGCATTTATTTGTAAATTTTGAAATAGTGAAAAATGACTGAATTAAAAAGTGAGATAAACTTTTTTATTTTGTTTCAATTGATTTTGTTGTGCAATTTCATATGTCAAAGCATTCTGACTGAATGGAAACCTTAGCAATTGCTTCATTCAGAGAAGCCCAGCATCCAAACTCACATGTGTCTTACAGACATGTGTGATCTTGGATGAAGTATATACTGCTAGGGGCCAACTCGAATATCCAAAGTTATAATTCATTGTCAATTGAAGATAAGGATCAAATTCCTACCTCATCTCACTTCCTGGAAGGATGCTTTAAGGGATTATTTAGAGTCAGATCCTGGGTCTTATTAAACAATACTGTACACACCCCATTCAGCTATTGTTCTCTATGTAAATGGTTCTGAAATGATGATGTGATAGGGCAAATATGGCAACATTCAGAAACTGGATTAAGGTAACCACCATAGTAAAGTTGATTTCTCAGGTTCAAGTTTTAGGATTCCCATGACAGAGGAGAAAATGAACAGTCAGTCTACATAGAACTTCATCATTTCAGAAGAAAAATAATTTTGGGCTATTGCATGTATATAATGCTTATGTATCTAGTTTATGCCACCAAGTTTACAAAATTTGACAGCTTATAAAATAAACTTTATTTCCTTGGAGAATATTAAATTTAATTGTTTATAAAAGTAGTATCTAACAAGTAACCTGAACTTCCCCCACCCCCTTAGATTCAGCACCATTGCCTTAAAAATAAACGGATTTATAACAGGCATTGAAAACTATTATTTTCTTGTTTATATTCATAAAGAATAATGAGAAGATATCAGGAAGCATCTTCTAGTATTTTGGCATAAGGAATTAATCTTATCAATGAAAAAAAATGAAGCTTAATTTTCTGATATTACTTTCAGAATAATATCCCTCCATTTCAGCTTTGAAACTTCAAACATTATCCAAACTTTTCATCATCTGTTAATCTTTCTAGTTTGGGTGGAATAAACTATCATGTTGTATTCAGAATTCTACTAAGTGACTCACATTGGAGTTTGATCACTAGTGTGTGCCTCTGAAGATAATTCCTCAGATATGTTTGAATATGTAGCACAGATTGCCAAGTTCCACACTCAGATGTGGAGGAATAGGCCTTAATTGAGTGGCCAGTGGCTGAGCAGTAGAAAGGAATAGTGAAAGCATGGCTTTTCTGATGCATCTTAATGTACAATACAAGGGTTATGTGTCATATCTTCCTCATACTGCTCCACACACAACTTTCTTGTCATGAAATAGTGACATGTGACTGACTAGAGCAGTAGAGATGTTTCTGATATAAAGAATAATAGAAACAGTTTTTGCACATGTTAAAAAACTAACCATTATAGTTAGCTCTAACTCAACTTGAACATGAGATGATCTTAGCTTGTGGTTCCAGGTGAGAGAAGATGATTGCAGGTGTGCAGTTGGTTCTCAGGTAGAATGTTGGGTTCCATTGTGGCTCTTTTTCATTTTATTCAGAGACAAGCATGGTATCACTGAATCAATGGATTGAATATTTGGTTTAGCCTATTTTCAATAAATGAATATAAATTTGTCTTCTTTATGAGAATCAACTCAAAATTATGCCTGGGTATAAAATAAGTATAGATTATGGGAGAAACAGGACACATCTTTTACTTTCTTTCAATTGACTTCTATGTTTAATTGCCAAGTGTTATAGGAAAAACTGAAGAGCTTTGTTCTAATTTTGAAATTCCACAGCAAAATAATTGAGCCATGCATATAAATTTTCCATTAACAAGAGTGCAATTGTAGTACTGGTTATTTTTGTTTGAAACAGAAATATGAAATTTTAAATTCAGCTATTTAAAAGGCCTGGGGCTACCACTGAATGTAAAAGGCTCACAGTGAGGAGCAACACATAAAGGTTTTTACAACCAAGTGAGGTAACTTCTCAGCCTGGGAATTTATGATAGAACTTTTACTATACTTGAAAAACTGTTTTCACTAGATAGAACATCAGGTTCACATATATGAAGTAATGAAAACTATCATCGTGATCTAATTCCCTGACTAGGAGATATTGGCATTGGGCTGTCGGATAAGTTTATTCAAGGAAGCTTTGTGTCCATTTTCATCAGAGTGGCGCCTCCTTCATCCTTGCAGGTATCATAAGGAGAAGATTAATGTATAAAGATGTTACAGTCCCACAACAAAGTATAGATTGTGGGGTATGGAAAGCAAAAGTGTAGGGCCTATGCAAATGTGCAGTAAAAACAATTATGACCATTTGACAAGCCCTTGCAATCACTTCCTGATTTAATTATCCCAGTAACCTTTTGATGTGAATGGCATTTGAATGACTATAGATGTGGCCTGAAGCCAGACATAACAAAAATCAACCAGTGAAGAAATGAGTTGAATCCAACCAACTAATAAAATATGGTAACTGGATTAGCTACTGAATTTCTACCCAAACCAGGTAATAGAACTGAAAGAAGATAAAGTCCTAGGGGGCTTCTTACTGAAATATGTTGGACCCACCATCACACAGGCTTAGTGAGTATACATCTATGGTACTAGTAGAGCAGGGAACCTTCAGGTTGTTCTCAAATCTTTGACTGTTAATCATAGACCTGGTAGGTACAACTTCTTTGAGATGAAAAATATGCTTCCTTTAGTACAATCAGATTCTTTTATTTTTCCTTCTCCCCAGGAATTTTGAGACTTATATATATAAAGATGAAGACCTTAACAATACCACAGAGTCAATATTAGAATTTAGAATTGAACATATTTATATGTTTATAATTTGTAGCATTGAGAAAAAATGGCATCTTATAGAAATTTGATAGATTTGCTTTTAAGTTCCAAATTTGAAATATATAATTTTTATTAGCCCTAGGATTTTAGGTTGGGAGTCAAAACAATATTGGAGTGTTCAAGAGAACTTGAGTTTCCCTATATGGTTTTTGTAATTGAATAATTTTTTGATTTATAAGAGCTACTTAAGGATTCAGGAAGGATTGACTTGGCTTTAATTTTATCCTGTTAGGCATTTGAAGTGCTCATACTATAAATTGAACATGGTAAATTTATAAATGCAGTTTAAAATGTTACAGGAATTTCATGTTAAAAATCTGAAAAATGATCACTGGGGGTGGGAGGATTTTCTGGCATTATACAAATGTGTTGTATCTTGATTGAGCTGTTAGATTGGTTATTCAAATCCATTGTACTGTCCCTTAAGATTGACACATTTCCTTGAATATAAATTTGACCTCATGTAATTGAGATGTAATTGATTGTCTGTTCAACTTGAGTTAATCAAACATTGATTTAGGGACCCCCATGAGTGATTATTTGTTGGTTTTATAAAAATTTATCAGATTTATGAGTACATAAGGAAATTCACAATTTGAATTTAAAAGTCAAGGAAAACTACATAGTGAATGGTTCATGTAGATGTAATCCTTGGATAAAAATTCTCTTGGCCTGTAAGTTCATGTCTATTCCCTCTCTTTGTGGTTCAGACTACTTGAAAAGTGGGACACTCTTCCTAGAATCTCCCAAATGTCACATACAGCACTAGCTATAGGTGAGTGAATGGAATGCTCTCAGAGTTCACCTGCTTCTTCCCTCCAGTGCTAGCTGATTTGCATAGATCTTACCCCAAATGGCAGAAAGTACCCTTCTTTTTTAAAAAATAATTTTAAGCATTTTTGTTTGTTTGTTTTGGATGGACAGAATACCTTTATTTATTTTTTATATTGTGCTGAGGATCGAACCCAGTGCCTCACACATGAATAGGCAGGCACTCTACCACTGTGCCATACCTGCAGCCCCAGAAAGGGCCCTTCTTAAGAAGAATGTACAAGGACAGTGTTTCTGTGATTTCATTTCAGTGGCCACAAATTCCTAGAAACATAAGTACCATAATGGATGGATACAGGGGAGCTCTTGCACAGCACGGGGGCTCTGCCACTGGACAAAGGCTAATTGGATGAAGTTGGTGAAGGGAAGTAAAAATTGGGAGAACTGTATATGGGGGCATTGCTGAGCCCTGAGGGAGGTCATAGTGGGTCTTCCCCTTATAAATCTGTACGTTTGGATGCTGTAGGACACCCTCTCTGCCTGTTCTGGTTTGTGAAAGAAGATATGAACCAATAGCCACTTTGACCCAAGTTGGGGGGCACACTGAAAAAAAAATGTTTGGTGCATGTATAATGGTTTAGTCAAATAGGGTCTAAAGATGACTTATTGGGTCATGTCTTCATATCAGACTCTCTTGATCCCTAAACACACACATGCACACATGCATACATGCAAAACACATATATACAAAATCTTCAAACCAGAAACCAAAGGACATCTGAAGTCCATAAGGTTTGTTTCACATATTATCACTGGTGATACACACCTGTAATACGAGTTACTTGGGAAGCTGAGGCAGGAGGCCTTGCAAGTTCAAGCCAGTCCAGGCAACTTAGTGAGATCCTGTCTCAAAATTAAAATTAGGGCTGTGGATATAGCTCAGTTGGTAGAGTGCTTGCCTCACATGCACAAGGCTCTGGGTTCAATCCTTAGCATCACAAAAAAATTGAAAAGAACTGAAGATATAGTTCAGTGGTACAGCATGCCTGGGTTCAATCCCCAGTACTGCAAAAAAGAAAAATATATATATATCTCTGGCATCCTCCTCATTCATGGAGAAACTAGAGTGACCTCATTTCCTCTCACTTTCATTCCTTGGTTATTAAGACTTTGACAAAAAAAGAAAAAAGAAAAAGAAAGAAAGAAAAGAAAAGGAAAGAAAGAAAAAGAAAGAAGTAAAACTTGCAGCTAAGAATTCAAGGACTCCATAGCAAGTTTAGTTTTCTGGCAGAATCAAAATAAGCACTGAGTTAAGTTTCAGTGGTTTACAAGAAGAGAGTGTTGGCTTGTTGGTTTCTGGTGCAAACTGTTCCTTCTTTTAGCCTGTTATCTGAAGCTAATAATGCTACAAGATGACATCCTAAAGGAAGATAGTTTCTGTCCAGTTTTTTCATAAGTTAGTTCTTTCATGAGCTAATCTGAATGAAGGAGTGGGCACACAGGTAGACAGTGCCAACAGATGCTCCTGTAAAGATGTCACATGCAAATGTTAACCTGGGATCAGTGGCTGAAACAAAGGATTGCTTTAATTTTTGTAGAATAAAGTATTTTTTCCTTCTGCTTTTCATGAAATGGCCTTAAAGAATTTCCCTTGTTTGTGGTTTCAAAAAAATTAGAACTATGCCAATGAGGCCCGCCTTTAAGGGTTCTATTAAACATTAAGAAGACTTTGTTCTTGGCAATAAAATTAAAGCAGGCAGTGTTTCCATTACCTGGCAGGATGCCCTCCCCAGCCCCCACCGTGACCCTGATCCTGACACACTTGATCAGAGTCTTCTGGTTTCCAGGTAGGAAGGTGAGAAGGCAACATCTGTCAGGCTTGTATATAGAAATAGAGTTGACATTTTAGATAATGGGGAGAGAGGGGAAGAAAGAGAGAGAAGGTGAATGTCTTCAAGCAGTCCTTAACTTAGGCTTTAAAAAAATCAATTTTACTTCAGAGGCCTAAAACTTTGAAACAACTGTTTTAGAAAATCAATAATAATTTCACAATGAGTTGAAATGATGGAAGCAAGGAGTATCTAGATAAGGAAATATATATTTTAGTCTGACTTCTTAAATTTCATATGTTTTCTTTCCCAAGCAACTCTATCAGCCATTGCCCAATTATGGTCTGTTGCAAATAAATACTTGTAGGTAGATTGTGGCCCTGAAGTCAGGAATGACCAAGGTGAATAGAGAAAGCACTATCAGATGCAGGCTGTGTTTAGCCTCACAATTAGTCAGAAGACATTGGAGCTGCAGAACAAATTGGATGACTTTGACACAACCTTCCTCTGACCTCTGCAAGAGTTCATCTTAAGAAACATCCTTCTTGTAGTTGCCTAATCAAATTAGCCCTCTTTTCTCTAGCTGTTAGTGCCATGCCCATGTGGCAGTCACTGGTCTTCTCTCCCTTGGCCTGGGGAATTTTTCCATGCCTCCCAGGACCAGTAAATTACACAGGGGAGTTACTGATCACTCACCACCATAGCCTCCAGCCAGCCTTGATGGGACAAGGTTCAATAAGTCCCTTACTTCCTCCCCGTGGGCTGGAATGTTTTGTACTCTTTCCCAGAGTTGTCCATTGGGATTAATCTCCAGTTGCCCTAAGTGCTCTTGGTAAAGCACACTTTATTAGCTTCATACCTTTCTCTGTCTCACTTCTTCACCTCTTACTGTTTTTTGGCAACAATCTGTACTTCCATATTTCTCTTATTCCCCTCTTTAGGGAGAACAGGATGGTGGACAGCTTCTAAAATGAAATGACAGCATGAGTCCCTTTCTTGAGCATGACCATAGCTCCTATGTTCACTTTTTATAAACCCTATTCTCTTTCATTATAAGTGAATCAACATGGATATTAAACATCGGGCAGCAAAGATACTTAATAATCAATCTGGAGCTTCTGTTGGTATGCTAGAGTGACAACCAGACAAGATTGCTCATAAATATCACTTGTGGACACACCATAAAGGACAAAGCTTAGAATTTTCCACTTATATTTTCATTCTGTCCATCTACAACTAAAATAATTTTTTTAAAAAAAAGAAGTTTGTGGTATTGGTGCCAAGAATGTAAGGTTGGGATCAGTTGAGTAGCCCTAGGAAAAACATTGCAGGAGGAGTGATATTTGTTATTACCATGGCAGAAGTCAGCAGGATATATTTTCAAGGTTTTTTTTTTTTTTTTAATACCAGGAATTAAACTCAGGGGCACTTAACCACTGAGCAACATCCCTAGCCCTTTTTTTGTATTTTAGTCAGAGACAGGGTCTCACCAAGTTGGTTAGGGCCTCACTAAGTTGCTGAGGCTGGCTTTGAACTGGCTTTGAACCATCTTCCTACCTCACCCTTCCAAGCCACTGGGATTACAGGCATGTATCACTGCCCCCGGCTCCAAGTTCTAGTTTTATCAGTGGTATAATCAAGTATATTTCACTCACTGTAAGGAATACCAAAGACCAGGGATCTGGTCTCACTCCCCAGAACTTTGCAGGGGAGTAAACTGCACCTGTACTTAAGTAACTAAAGTCTGAATACAGTTGAACTTTGTATTTTTCCAGTACATCGGTATCCAGGAATCATGGCACAACTAAAAAGAATGTCACAGAATGACAAATGACATGTAAGATTGAAAGTGATTAATGTAAGGTCATGGAATAGAAGTTTCCTTTTCCATTAGAAATAACTTCCGTTTTCTGAAACATATCACCTCTACATTTCCCCTGCACCTAACCAGTGAACATCTTCTGCAAGTTATTTTTTTACCTTCAAAAAAGGATGATTTTTGATAGATACATTGTTGCAAATTGCTTAGTAGAACGTTAACATTTTGTCAAAAACTTTATGAAACAGATTTGATAGGAATAAGTGCCCATGACAGGGTAATAGATATATTTTTCTTCATTCTGTGTGCTCAGCCCAAACGGAAGGGTGTGGATCATTTGTAGTGTGCAATTAATAAAAGAAAGGAAGGGAGGAGATTATTGTTTTTGAATGAATTGTGAGCAACACCTTCCAATGTGCTTCTTCATTTTCAGACTTTGAACAAAGTTACCATTAAACACAAAAAGAAGTCTGTGGGGCTGGGGCTGTAGCTTAGCGTCAGAGCGCTTGCCTAGCATGAGTGAGGCACTGGGTCTGATCCTCACCACCACATAAAAATAAACAAATAAAAAACAGGCATTCTGTCCATCTACAACTAAAATAATTGAAAAAAAAAAGAAATCTGTGGTATTGGTGCCAAGAATGTAAGGTTGGGGTCAGTTGAGTAGCCCTAGGAAAAACATTGCAGGAGGAGTGATATTTGTTATTACCATGGCAGAAGTCAGCAGGATATTGTGAGGAAAGTAAAAACCACACTGCAAGCCCATTGTCATTTTCAAATTGAAATCCTATTAGTTCAGTAATTACAACTATTTGTGCCTTGAAAGAAGACAATAGTTATAGAGTGCCTACTTTGTGCCAGATTGTTTACAGACATTTTCATCAAAAGCATGCAAATAAGGAAATATACTCAGAGAAATTCAACACATTTTTCACACCTGTTGCTCTTTGACTCCAAAGTCTGTAATCTTTATGCTAGAAGTTGGCAAACTTTGACACTTAAACCCAAACTGAATTGTCACCTGTTTTTGTAAATAAAGTTTTATTGGAACCAAGTCACACCCATTTAGTTACATATTTGTCTGTGCCTGGTTTTGCACTACAATAAAGTTGGTTAGTTTGTGCAGAGACCATATGGCCTACAAGACTAAAATATTTACTGTCTAGTGCTTTGCAAGAAATGTTTCCCAACTCCTGTTCTATGCCCTGGAAGAATTTCCTCTGTCCTTCTACTCCTCACCCTCCCATTCAGTTGCATCAGGAAGCAGCCTTCATGGAATCCATTTGAAATTTGAAAGTAGCTTCAAAAACTCTAGAGTTGTTCCTCATGTTCTAGCTTCCAAATTCATTGATTCTGTGGAAGATATAGTTTTCATTCATGCTAGAAAGTCTTTAGGTAGTCATTGCAGGTTTATTCATTCTAGAACCTGCAGTTTTAACTCTGCATGGACAGTCTAGATCAACAGAGATTGTGAACCATTGTGAGTCAACACAAATATAGTAATCCCTATGTGCCAGGCATGTTTCACTGGCTTTTGGAATGGCCAGTTCTCTGTTGTGGGGGCTATCCTTCTGCTTTGTAGAATGCTTAGTAGCATCACAGTTGCTCTGTCAGCTAAGAATTGATATTTTCCTTGTTATGTTATAGGGAACTTGTGACATGAATACTTTAAGTAAATGCCCAAGTACATACAATAAATAAGAAAAACCTGGCATTTCAGTCACAGAAAGATGTTCTCAAGTCCCTGAGCACAGAACAATTGCTTCTTTAGCCTTTACTCCCTCTAAATTATTTTACCTTATTTGAAGATTTTGTTTTCCTGAAAAATTAGACACAACCTCTCAGATGGGCATGTTCTGTAATGATACACTTGGGAGTAAAACTCCTTTGTGTGAAGTTTCAAAGTTTAAGGCATGAGCAGTGGCTTTTTTCTAAGCAGTTTTATTGTCTTGTTGCAGTTGTATTTCATTTATGAGAATTTTATTGCAATGCTTACCACAGCATGTAGCCATTTTTAATGGCATCTCACTAGCTTACCCAACATTCAAGTTTCATACTCTAAGAAATTCAAGAAAAGAGGATTTATCATAACGTTCCTGAAAGCTCTTTTTTTTAAATCCCATAGCAGATATATAACAAATTTCTATCTGGATAGGTAATCAATATGTAGAATTGATCTCCTCTGGGCCAAATTACTTTCACCATGGTACTCTATGCTAAAGGCCAGATTACATATAGCTTCTAAGCATGGTATTATTAGTATTATTTCCCACCAAAAGCATTTCATAAAGGGATTCCATGTTTTATTTTATTTTTGAAAAGTTGTTCTTGGAGTTTATAAAGCTTTAGTTATAAATGTTAAATATTAGGTGTTAGCGATGTAGCTCAGAGGTAAAGTGCCTCCCTGCACAAGGCCCTGGGTTTGATCCCCTTCCCTGAAAAAAAAGTTAAAATATTAAATTAATATACTAAACATTAAGATTTTTTGACCTGTACTCTTGTTTCTTCTCCAATGACAGAGAGTGGGAACTGGGCCATTCTCCTCCCTCCCATCCAGTTGAGCTAGGTCCACAAGAATTGACTTTGGTGTGAGAAAGTTTCAGGGTGAAGATTATATATAAACATATTAGATGAATTACAGTAATATTGTCTGCTCTTACTCAGTTCTCCTTGGCTCAGTTTTATATACAAACTGAAGCATTAGAACCCCTTTCATTGTTCCTTCTGGCAGCTCTGTCTAACTTCTGCCCCAAGGTCTGGAATGTTCATCACAGCTGCCTTTGGTAATAAAACCCATAGCACCCTCAGATCCTCATATTTCTCTTTGCACCTGGTCAGCAGTATGCAGCAGGATACAGAGCCCACGTGCACACACTTTTTTCTTGTATCCTTGTCTTACTGCCCAAATATCAGCTTATCTAAAAGTTCAGTTGTGTTTCAGTTGCTACAGCCCTGGCCAGATTGGAATGAACTCCTTCAGCATTTTTCTTTTTGAGTGAGATAAGATGACTATGCCATGATTAGTGGATATTACCACTAACCCCTTTAAATTTGGATACAGACTCAGACAGAGTTATATATTCTTAATAAGAGAGACAAGTGTTTTTCAATTCAAACAACAATAATAGCATTAACATAACATTGTATAAATAAGGTGACCTTTCTGAAGGTCACCTTAATTTAAATCACTGGAATGATACAACTTTTGCTTTTATCCTGAGGACCAGTTCAAGAATGTATTAATAATGAGCCAATGTGGCAGAGGGCTCCTGGAATGCACAGTTCGGAGAGGTGGGGTCACCATTCTTACAGAACTTCAAGTGAATTGTGCAGTACAACACCCCTCTTTCCTCAACACCAGAAGTAAGTTTCCTGTCTCCAACACATTGGGCTTATCTTGTCCTGAGCTCACTTCAGAGTTTCCATCTGTGTACAAACAGGAAATGATCTATCAAGTCAGTGTAGCCTTTTCACAGGAAAAATTAGAGGGTTCTATTCTGAAAGTCTGTAGATGGCTAACTCATTTCAACAAGGCATTGCAAAATGAGAAAATGAGGATTTTCAAATGCATGTTCAAATTCACCTGTGAGAACTGGCCAAATAGTGCCCTCCCCCACTAATGTTCCTTTCTGAGAGTTCCATAAAATATTTCTAAAGATTTTAAGCCCACATGTGTCTGAAATCTAATGATGTTTATGCTCTGCACTGAACACCTCATTTTGCAGTTGAATGCAAGTCAATGAGCAAATTTTCAGAAATAATACTTAGAAGTCATTTACAGACTGCTGAAGAACATTAGACATGTAGTCCAACTATTAGTGTGTTTTGTAATTAAATCCTTTAATGTTTATATATATTTGACGAGAAAAAAACATTTGTCTTCTTTACCCTACCATTTTCATGAAATCCTGTTATAGTTGTTATATCATAAAACTTGGCAGGAAGACACTTTACCTGACCTTGTTAACAAAGTGCTTTGGAGAAAATAGCTAACCCATTTATGTTACCATTAACTAATCTGGAGAATGATTATGTGTAATTGCATTTCAAAAAAGGAAGGTAAACCATGCATTCAGTAACAATTTACATGGGACTCTAACTGATTACTGGTGTCTGATATGTGTATTAAAATGCAGCAGAGTTTGATCTCTGATAGAAGGATAGAGGAGGGCCAAGCATGAGTGCCTTCTGCACTTGCTTCCTTATTCAACTTTCTAATTTCAATCAGACTGTAAAAGATCAAAAGGTCCTCATTGGAGAAGTGGCAAAATGACCCTAGGAATAGTAGAAAGTGAGTCAGCAACTCCCTACAGGCAAGATTCTTCTACTGTGCTTTTCTTATGTAATTTCCCTGCCTATTCTACCCTCCCTGCTTCCAAAATACTTAGGGCAAAGATGACACACCAGAGAGTAACAACCAATGCTTGTTATTTGCAATAGTTACATTCTATAAAGTCACTGTGAGTTCTGAACTATGGAATACTGGACTGAACCATTGCTGCTAGGAGAAATTTGTATATATGAGTACATATACATATACAGACTATCACACCAGGATTATAACCTTAAATTCTAAAAGCAACCCATCAGGGTAGATTCCATTTTTTTTTAATTTTACAAAACAGCAAACAAGGATCAGAAGTAAGTGACTAGCCTGAGACCACCCTACTAGGCCACCCTACTAACAAGTGCAAGAGTTGGGACTCCAAGCCAGAGTCTTCCATATTATGTTCATTCTGTGGTTATTTGTGCATGAGACCTGACACATAAGACAAAGCATTGCCCTGTTCAGCCTCAGCTGGGTGCAGGTAGGGCAATTCAGTTTTGATACTCTGTGTATGTCTGCAAATGGAGGCAAGAGGACCTAAGTATTATTTGGTTGTTACAAATATTTTTTTTAAAAAAATTACATAGCCAGAAAAAATTATACATACAGAATCTGCAAATAAGGCAGATGGACTGGGTGTGATGGAGGAGGAGGTTAACCTGCTGGACTCTGCCTGGAGTTCTGCAAACACCCTCACCACATCTTATGGTTGGCTCTTTTTCATCCCCCAAGGGTATTAGCAGAGAATTCTTGTCTGACCACTCATAAAAAAGAACCCCCTCTCACCCATGCTTGACCACATTACCCTCTAACTTCTTTTCCCCACCTATAAGTCTGAAATTTTTATTTGTTTACTCATTCAGCGGGTTTTCTACACTTGGGTGTAAACTCTGTGATAATGGAGACATTGTCTTTCTTGCAACCCACTGTATGCACAGCAGTTGGAGTGCTGATACACTGTTAAGAATTCTTTAGCTCTCCTTTGAATGAATGAGTGATTGAACAGTTCGGATTGGCTTTTTCAAAGGAATCATTGCAAGTGTGTTTTGTTTTGTTTTGTTTTTGTACCAGGGATTGAACCCAGAGTACTTAACCACTGAGCTGCATCCCCAGTATTTTTCATTTTTTTATCTTAAGACAGGGTGTTGTTGAGTTGCTTAGGGCCTCATTAATTTGCTGAGGCTGACTTTGCACTTGTGCCTCTTCTGCCTCTGCCTCCCAAGTCACTGGGGTTACAGGCGGGTGCCACTGTGCCCAGCTGCAAGCATTTTAAAAAAGTTGTCAGGACTCAAACTGGCACAAACATTGGCTGTGGCACTTGTGTCCTCAGCAAGTTAGGGCCTATGAAAAGAGGTGGTAGTACTCAATATAGAAAGAATTGAGATTGGGTCAGATTTAACTTTAGAGGAATTTAGTATGTTGCAAATAGATGAAATTAGTCCTAAAGAATAGAAGAAAACAATGGGGGAAAGATGATGCCTTTTAAAAGAAAGAGAGCTGTGACTGTAGATATTGAGCTGTGCACTCTAAGCAAATAGGTGAGGCCAAAAGAATGACCAGAAAAAAATGGCCAAGCTTCACTTGAGGGGCTGATGTGAAATTTGTTCAACAGTGTACTTGAGGAAAAAACAAATATCGAGGAGGTTGTCATAGGAGGAGGACTGAATTTTAAGTTAAATTTTGTCCTGAGAAGTCAAGGGTGCTAAAGGAACAGTGTGCCCTAGTTCCAATGTGATCCAAAGGTGGTATATAGTAATCACCTACCACTGGGCAGCACTCCTAATTATCTCCATTCCACACTTGCCTTGTACTGAGGGACCTAGGAAGAGACTGATGACACAAAAGTGCTAAGTGTAGATTAAGGAAAGGAATTTTGGCCCCATTCAGAGCACTTCCATCAGCCACAGTGATTTTTTTTTAAATCAAGTGATGTGAATCTGAAATACAAGTTAAAATTATAGCCGGGAGCTGCTAGTTTCCAAACCAAACCTGAGCACCAGAAACACCTGAACATATTGCAAGTAACCTGTAAACCCTACTATATTTGAATTAATGGCTCATATGAGAAATGAAGTCCAATCAAATCATTAACACTTTTTAAAATGACACATGAAACAACAAATCTGTAGAAAACCTCGTTGTCGTGCAATACTTTTAAAAACATAGGATAATATTCCACTTATTTTATTGTACCTTGAGGAACATAAGAATGCTAGAGTTAACAAAAATTTGGAACTTCATCAAAGTAGAAAAAGAGATTCAGCCTTCCTGGTTTCAAAGAAAAGTTCAGCCTGTATTCTTTGAATGATCTTGAGAAAATATTTGGCCTAAGATGAATAGATCATGTTCCCAACTTTCTGGGAATTACATTTCGGGGTGATGATGATTGTGGATCAGGTTTCTTAAATGTATTTGGCTCAACACAGTAGATTACAGTCTACTTTTTTGATAAAGCCAACCTATTCATCCCCAAAACATCAAATATTCAGAATCTGTACTAAATTGAACCTTGTGTTATAATGGCAACTGAAACTTTTTTTTTTCTAACCTAAAATAACTCAAATCCCAATGATTTTGAGAGCAAAATGGATACTATTAAGGGGGTAAGGTTGGTTCTGACTAAATTAACCTAAAATAATCCTTGCTAAAAGCAGGCCAGGTGATCAGACATCACCTTGGGTATGGGGAAGGATTCTGATGAAACCAGCTTAGCAAGTTTCTTGCTAAAAGTTGATTTTACAAGGAAGTGCACAGATGGGCCTAGAACGAGATGCAGGAGCCTGACTAAAATTTGGCCAAGCTAAGAATCTTTGTCAGTGCTACTTTCTAGAAATTTAACTTTCTTCATCATAATGTGCTTTTTTTTCTTTTAAAACCAGGAATTGAACCCAGGGGTGCTTCACCACTGAGCCACATCACCAGCTCTTTTATTTTTTATTTTGAGGAAAGGTCTCACTAAATTGCTGAGGCTGGCTTTGAATTTGCAATCCTTCTGTCTCAGCCTCCTGAGACTGTGCTAATGTTATCAGTATGATCCCTTCCTTTTCATAGCTCAGCTGTGATCAGTTTTTAAATTCAGTATGAGGTCAAAAGGAAAGAAAAGAAATTTATTGAGGGTAACTTTTTAATAAACATTTCAATAGACAGCTAAACTTGTGTGCAAAACCTTAAGTTGTGCTAGAAATGATGACATAAAAGTAATACATGGGAATTTATGCCAATACTTCAAGAAAGATAATCACTAGGCTTATCTTTCTTGAAGTATTGGTATAAATTCCATATTTATCAATCAATGCATTTACATTTTTTCTTTGTTAATTGAATGAATGTTTAGCAAATACCTATGTGTGCTAATCTGATGTAGGACATAATATCATGATTTCCTGTAAATGGCTGCTGATGATGGTCAGCAGCCATTTACAGGAAATCATGATATCTTAATAAGATATCTTGAGTAATCTTTATGTTGTGTCTGATAAGGACCAGGAACAAAGTTCAAGGGATCCTGAGCCTCTAGAAACAAGACATAGTTTCTCTGAGCCATGATCTATAGATTTTTATCATGAACTCATGACCCTACTTCCAGTGCATCTCATTCATAAAAAAATGAAGTTTACAGTAGTAAAAATCTCCAAATCAAATGGCCTCATAAGAGAGCCTTGTCTCTTCTGTGAGATATACTAGAATAATCAGTGCCATTGTCATTCTTTGTAACATTTCAACTTCTCCTGTGGCTGTGCTAAAATAATAAAACTTGTGCATTCTATCTCCATCTCCCACAGCTGTGATTTCTGGATTTCTGTTGGTGAATAAGCCCTTCAGAATTGTCATGAGGTGGAGGAAATAGCATGTACTGAGTATTTCCCAAGTCAAGTTGCCAAGAATGAGCTAATTGTAACTCTCCCTTGCATATAATGAGTCAAAAATTTCCAGTGCTGGCCATTCTTCGAGGATCCACCTTTTCACAAGAATGGTGCACTTCCGTCGAAGCTTGGCTTTTCAGCCTACCAGGAGTGAAACTTAAAATTATGTCTTGAGATAAATACAACGTCCAACCATCTTTTTGAGTATTTTTTCAGTGTTTTATTACTGATTACATATTTTATCCATATTTAATGAAAAATTTTAAGATAAATGTTATGTAAGCTGACTACATTTGCTTTTGGAAAATTTCTCTACAAGATACTGATAGTACTCTGTCTTCCATCAAATAATAAGATTTGTTGAAAATTTACTCATTATGTTTAACAGGACAAGTTTGACACATTTTCCCAAAATATAAAAGCAGGAATTACAAATATATTTCATTTCACATGTCAATTTCCAACTAATAGGTAATAGATATTTACCTCTTATGTTAAGAAAGGTTGTGGGGTGGGAATATAGCTCAGTTGGTAGAGTGCTTGCCTCGAATGCCTAAAGGTTCTGAGGCTGCATCTGGCCTAGCAGAAATTTTTTTATTCTCATTGGATAATAATGTTTTCCAATGATACAAGATAGGGAGTAGGCAATTAGGTCCTGTATTTTCCATCCTTGCATAATAAGAAAAGAGTTAACATTTAGGGGCTAGGGTTGTGGCTCAGTGGGAGAGTGTTTGCCTAGTATGTGTGAGGTACTGGGTTTGATTCTCAGCACCACATATAAATAAATACAAGGTCCACTGACAACTAAAAAGTATTTTTAAAAAGTTAACATTTAAAATATACTTTCAAAGATTACTAGAAACAAATTAGTATACATGAAAAATATTATCTAAGTAGAAATGAAGGCCAAATTAACTGCTAATTTATTTGTCCTATAGGTCAATGCATCACGTCAGGAAGCCAAATTGACAGAGGAGTGTGATCTTCTCATTGAGATCATTCAGCAAAGACGACAAATTATTGGGACCAAGATCAAAGAAGGGAAGGTATGATTTCTAGGGTATCTTCTCCTGGAGAAGATATACTCCCATATATTTCAGTGGCTTTGAAAATGACAAACACCCTCTTTTTCTACACTTACTTTACTTCCTTTTTACGTCTTTATATCAGTCTATTTTGTACTGCTATAACAAAATACCTGATATTGGATAATGTATAAAGAAAAGAGTTTTATTTGGCTCATGATTTTGGTCACTAAAAAAACCAAACTGCATGGTATCCACATCTAGGAAGGATCCCCTAGTTGTGTGACATTATTGCGAAGCATAAGGGGAAATAGGCATGTATAAAGTACATGGCTGGGGGGGGATTCCTTCATAACAACTCAGTCATGTGGTAACTAATCCAGTCCTACAAGACTGAACCTACTCCTTTGAGATGGCCATTAATCTCTTCTAAGTGTAGTATTCCCTATGACCCCAAATGCCTCTTAAAGGCCTTACCACCTCTCAAAACCATTACAGTGGTGATCAAGCCTCAATATGAGTTTGAGTGGGGATGAAATTTCATTTAATCCATAGCAGTCTTTAATACTTAGTTCAAAGGTCCTTGTTTGGCAATTGTTCCCCCACCCCTTTTTGTTTGTATTATGGTTTCCTATGCACTTCTGTAATCAAGGGCTGCACCACTAGCCAACTCCAGGGCTTGGCCATTGTGTGTTCCATAGAGGCAGAGTTCATTTCATATTTATTGAAATATCCTAGCAATCAATACAGCATTAAATAAATTAAAAATGAAACAAACTTTATATATATAGAAATTATGAACTACTTTCCCATGCCCTTGAGGGAATTAAGACAGGTTAAATAAGCTCATAGTGGCAAAACTTTCATTATATCATAGACTCCTTTGTGAATATATTAGTAGTACTTCTTTTCTAATGTTTGTGTTTTTTAAAATGATTTTCCAGCAAACTATATTCAAAAAGAAATTTATCATTTTATATTTCACCTTTATAATCACTTATTAAAAATTGATTCAAAAACTGTTAGACTTTAGAATTCTTCACTTTGTTCTATTTTCAAATTAGTAATATTTAATTGAAACACTTATGATCCTTTTCATTTTACCCATTTTTCTACTACATTCAAAGGATAATTTTTCTAAATATTTTAAAAATACAAACATTCATGGTCCAAGAAATTTTTGAGTTTCTATTATTACTTCTCATAGCTGTACTTTAATGAACTATGTATACTTAAAACAAATTAGAAATGCTTAAATAAAACAGTAATCATGCAAGGACTAATGTAGTTACTTTTCTCTGTGTCCTACAAAATTTAACAGGTACCTTCCAATATTGTGCAATGTTTTAGATTACTCTATTGAGATTGAAAAGTATACATGTAAATTATAATGCTAATCAAAAAATTAAAGTCAAGTTAATTGATCTTGAAGCTATTATAGTGAATTAACAGATTGACATGACAATATTCCCTGGCCAATAGGTCTCACCTGGGCTGGAAGCTACTTTCCTAAACACTCTGGCTGTCCAGTGGATATGAGCACTGAGTGTCCACCTGGAATCCTTAAAGGGTACTTTTTCCTCTCCATCATTGTCATGTACCACATGGGCACATCTCTTAATTTCTTACACCTTCTAGGTTCTCAGATGCCTGGATGCCTGATGTTCAGCCTCAACTAATTGTAATAATTAGTATGCATGGAAAAGGGATCATCTCTCAATACTTATATTAGTTTGTTTTCAATTTTTAATTGTAAATAGGTAAATTGTCACTATATGTATTGTGGAGTACAGGTGATGTTATGACTGATGAGCATAAGGTGGAATAATTAAACCAAGTTAATTAACATATCCATCACCTCATACTGATTTTTCTGTGGTATGAATATTTGAAATTTAACGTTTTAGCAATTTTGAAATGAACACTACGTTATTATTTACTGTTCAAGCTAAGCAATCTCTCTCAAATTAAAAAAACAAAACAAACAAGCTCATTACTCCTGTCAACGTTGAGGCTTAGAACTCTATTCATATCAGTTTCTAAATTACCATGCTGTTGGCTTAAAACAATTCAGATTTATTATGTTAGTATTGTATAATTCAGAAGACCACAGTCAGTCTCACTGGGTTAAAGTCACGATTTTGGCAGCACTGTTTCTTTTGGGGGACTCTGGGGGAGAACCAATTCCTTGCCTTTTCTGAGCTCATTCAGGCCATTCTTATTTTTTGGCTCCACAATTTGTTCTGACCTCTGTTTCCCTCCTCCCTTCTTCATGGACCTGAGCCTCCCTGTTTTTTGTTTTTTTTTTTAATAAAGACCTTGGTGATTACATTGAAATCTCCTACATAATCAAAGACAACCTCCCAATATCCAAATCCCTAATGTAATAACATTTGCAAAGTCTGTTTGGCTGTGTAAGGTAATGTATTCAAAGATTGCAGTGCACATTTTTGAGGATCCTGTATTTGGCCTGCAATGGCATACACAACTTTCCAGTCAGCATGCCTGCCTTGCCCTTGCATAATTTGAACTATGAGAGTTTATCTCATATCTCAGTTTATCTCACAGTAGTGAAGGATGTCCCCGTTTTAGCCATGATGGTGCTGGCACTTGCTTTGGTGCACTCTCCCTACCCCAACCCCTTGACATTGGTAGAGAACATAATAAAATAGAAAAGCAAAGCGAGATAGCTGGACTGAAACAAGACAAGTATCTCCATGGGACAGAAATGGGATAAAAATAGTGCAAAGCACTGACTGTGGCTAACACAGGCTAGCATCATTTGGTCTGGAAAAGGCTGAAGCAGGTACAGTTTTAACCCTTATGGCTAAGTCATACTTTTTAAATAATTTTTTTAGTTGTAGATAGATACAATGCCTTTATTTCATTTATTTATTTTTATGTGGTACTGAGAATCAAACCCAGTGCCTCACAAGTGCCAGGTGAGTATTCTACCATTGAGCCACAACCCCAACCCCACTAAGTCATTCTTGATGATTTGGGGGAAAGGATCTAGAAGTGCCCCAGATAGGACTGGGACTGAAATCATTGCTTAATGCTACTCACTGGCTTTCGAAGGCTTCTCAGATCATTAAAAGGAACTGAAAAAGATTATTGCCAACCTCTGCCTAGTGTCATAGCTTTTAACAAACTTCAGGTCTGGAACTATGGGACAAGTCAGTTGCTAGGTTGGGGCCTGTGTCATGCTCTTTCTGATATCTCACAAAGCAGGAACCTCAAAAACAAAGAGATAAGACTCCTGAATGTCCTGTAGACTAGGAGAGGGCAACTGTGAAACTGTCAAGATAGGGCAGCCTGATCAAGAAGAACGAGAAAGCAAAGAATCATACATGACTTCTCCCATTCAAAACTGAAACCCAATTCCAAAGCAAATACAGTAATCTTATTATCTTATTCCAGAGGAAATTAGTTATGTGGAAGAATACAAAAAATACTTTAAAAGATATAGTTTTAAAATATTTGAAAGGGATAAATGAAGAAATAACTTTTAAAAAAGCAAAGAAAAACTGAAAAAGAAAACAAAAATAAAAGAAGCGAAAAAAGCAAAGAAAAAAGTGAAACCATGAAATTAGAAAAAATAAAATCAAAGCCAGCAAACTAGAAGTTTTGAAAGTAAACATGTTTTGAAAATAAACTTGAATTTTAAAAAAAAAACAGCTCTAAAAGAAATTTGGAAACTGAGTTTTGACATCCACCTGAGGAATCCCATAAATACAGAAGGCATAAATGAGACTGAGTGGCATTAAAGCATGGCAGATGCCCATTGATTTTTCCATTCAAAAACTAGGAAAGTATATATGTAA
This sequence comes from Marmota marmota marmota, assembly GCF_001458135.2. Taxonomy (NCBI): domain Eukaryota; kingdom Metazoa; phylum Chordata; class Mammalia; order Rodentia; family Sciuridae; genus Marmota; species Marmota marmota. The sequence continues at coordinate 768,205 of NW_026000249.1, read as the reverse complement.
TATATAAACTTCACATGGGACTTTTTTTTTTGGTGGGAAGTATTGGGAATTGAACCCAGGGGTGCTTCACCACTGAGCTATATTACCAACCTTTTTGTGTTTTATTTTGAGACAGGTTCTTACTAGGTTGCTGAGGGTCTGAGTTGTTGAAGCTGTCCTTAACCTTAGCAATCCTCCTGTTTCAGCCTCTGAAGTTGCTGGGATTATAAGCATATATGACCATGCCCAGCACATGGGACATTGACTTCCTTCCTTCCTTCCTTCCTTCCTTCCTTCCTTCCTTCCTTCCNTCCTTCCTATGCTCAACCACTGAGCCACATCCCCATCCCTTTTCATTAGTGTTTATTTTGAACAGAGACTGACTAAGTTGCTTAGGGCCTTCTTAAATTTCTGAGGCTGACCTTGAAATTGCAATCCTCCTGCCTCAGCCCCCCAAGTTGCTAGAGATGTATCTCTTTTTTTCTTTTAATGTCTCATACTTGGTTGGAAGGGAAGCAAATTTTCAAGACTGAACACCATATAACCCCTCCTCTAAGACCACACAGTGAAATGAATTAGATACTGTCAGCAGTGAAAATAATGTTTTTTACAATGTTTGGAAACTTTATAATGTACTAATAAATACATTTTCAAAACAACTTTAGAAATGCACCACAATGAGGGCTAGGGATGTGGTTCAGTGGAAGAGTGCTTGCCTGGCATGCATGAGTCCCTCAGTTCAACCACAGAAATGTACTGCAATGACAGGCTGTATGTCATAAGCAATAAGCAGCCAAAAGTTATTTGAATGCAAAGTGATTACCTTCGATTCTTTACAAAAGACAAAGAAAACATATTAAAAGGAATGAGCTCTCAAATCAAGTTAGAAAAAGCACAACAGAATAAAAATTAAAGAAGCCCCCACCCCAATAAAAACAGGTGTCAGCTAAGTACAACCCATTGCCTAACTCCTAAAAATGGAGTTTCCTCCATTTTTGAAAGGTTGTTTACAAAAATAAAACCAAAAATGTATATGTGATAGAGATACTATGTAGTCTCCCAAACCTAAAATATTGACATTATTTTAACTATGTTTAATAGAAACCATGTATATACTCTCAGGTTAAGAAGGACTTCTGAGACCAAACATTAAAACAAGAAATCATAAATCAAAGATTAAAACATCGGAACAATCACCTATCTGTCAAAGGGAAAACTTCATAGCACTAGGAACCTCCAAAAATGTAATGGAATTTTTTAGGCACCAGCATACTCTTTCATGGGAATATACATATTGGAAAATTTTTCAAATTTTCAAATTTGCAGTGTCGTGTCAGTTATCTCAATAAAGTTGTCTTTATAAGACACAGATTTTTAATTATGTAGTGAAAGTCTTCAGAAATTAAAATTAATGAACTACAGTGATATGAATTATCGTTGACAAATCACAAAGTCATAAACAAATCTTATAATGATTTGTATACAATAGGGAGAGTTACACAAGATTTCATAAGCTAACCCCCAAATCCTATATGTGTTTAAGCACAAGTGTCTTGGGTGAGCAGCTCTGAATTCAGGAGCTCTTTTCTCTTGGAGAGATGTGAATGAGGTTAGAAAGGGCCACACAGGGGCATTAGTGCCATTGATGATGTTACCTTCTCTTCAAAATTTTGATGCTGGTATTATGACAATACTGAGATTTGGTAGTACGTTCGGGATAGTTTATCATATTACTTTAAATTTTTTCTGTATGTTTAAAATTGTACACTTTTTGAAGTGTCCATTTGCTTGGAGACATTATCTCAGCAGGCAGTATTATGTGGCAGATGTTACTGGAAAGGAGGAGGGCACAGTTTGGCTTTCCCTTGGGTTAATACTTTGATGCATGAGCAAGGATTAGTTGACTCCAAAGCCTGGAATACACAGTGATCTGAGTCCCTGGTCACATTATGTTGCATCACAAGCATGTTTCCGAGAGGAAGGGTGGGAAGGCCAACACCCTGGAAATCTGAGGTGCCAGGGAGGGAGGCCATGTGTGGACCTGGGGCCCTCTGTGGGGTGGGTCCCTGCAGCCCAGGGCAGTTGCAGGGCAGTCTGGTCACTGAGTCAGGAGCAGGGACAGTGGGGCCCTTTGACAAGCACTTGGAAATGGGCAGGTGAAGGAAGTTGCCAGCAGGTGATAGTGGAGCACATCAGTATATACTGCTGCTTTATGCTCTTGGAAGAGTTCCCTAGCCTGTATGGGGGTGTAGACTGCTTAGTCTGCAGGCTACGCATGAGACTCCCTGAGAAAGATGCTGCTGCTTCTACTCTGCAGTCAAGGGTGAATTTTTTGTCAAGACACAACAAACTCCCAAGGAAGTGAGTTCTTTCAACGTGCAAACACGTTGCACTGCCTTTATGTACTCGAATTCTCCATAATTTAAGAGAATTCACTTGGACTAAATGGTCATATTGTTTATGGCCTTAAAACGGTGCTAAGTCCAGTTCTCATGGTCAATTCAGGTAGTCCTGTTAACTGAGAGGACTTGCTGATTGCATATAGCTATTTGGGGGTGTGTATACTACAAATGTACAAAAGCACATATTAAAATAATTTAAAATGCATTTAAAGCAAATTAAGTCTGCTTTTAAAACAGTATGTAAGGTATAATAAACCAAAAATAGAATGATATCAATAGGCCTATGCCTGGTTACAAGGAGATTCTAATAGAATATTTCCATGATGAGTATAGAGTGAAATTCAAAAGTTACAATGTGGCAATCTCACTTTTTAAAGGCAAAAGGGATAGAGTCAGCTGAAAAATTTCCCCCCTGGCTTTGATACTTGCATATGTAGACTCTTATGTGTCATGGTCTAACATTTATTTTAAATTACCAGATTTTATTCATGTTGTCAGATTTCTAAAATATTAAAAGTATTGTATAATGAAAAATTAAGTATTTTGCTCAGTGCTCTATGTTAGAATTTTAAGTGCTGTAGCGTGTAGCACAGGGTTTCAGAATGGGTTTGAGTCAGGGCCATCTGACTAGAATCATTTATGCTAGGAGTTAGTTAACTTTTTCTGTGAAGGGCTAATAAATACTTTTGGTTTTGCCATGTAGTCTCTGTTGCAACAACTTACTTCTGGCAATGTTGTAACATGAAAGCAGCCACAGATGATTCCTACACAAAAGAATGTGACAGTGTGCCAATAAAACTTTATTTATACAGTCTTGATGCTGGATTTGGTCCATACACCATATTTGTGAACACCTAACTTTGAGCAGTGTTTTTAATTTCTCATTTTTATAATGTAACCCACATAAGAAATACATATGGTATCACAATCAAGTGTAAAACACACATGACATATGTTTTACAAAATGCAACTTGCCTTTTCCACCAGAAATATGCTCTGCTATTTTCTTCTATTTTATTTTTTAATGTTAGTTCTGACCATATTATTTATTCATCTCCTGCTTATTAATAAACCTTCACTGTTTGTTAAAATGCAAATTCCTGCCGCTCTGCCAATTACAATTCCTTAACTAAAATATTGGAGGATTTGCCCAAACATCTACAGTTTTTCTTTGGAAAAGATCCCTAACTCATCTTTTGCACAGTGCTTGAGAAGCTCTGATCGTCCGTCATATATGAGATGGAATTGTGCACTAATGTATAGCTAAGATTAGCCCCAAATCGTTCTTTGTAGAACATTCTGGTATTTTTATAGGAGGCTTTTATTTTTGTTTTGTTTCCATGCATGATTTGGGGCTTTTTCTTTCTCTTCTTCTTTTGTTATTTTTAATTTCTGGTATCATGATAGAAGAAGAAAATGATGAAACTGGAGTGCAGTCATTCACATTTGTAATCTGTGTCATCTTCTCAGACATATCCAAATGATAAATGATTGGCATGAAATTATTCTACAGGAATATTTCAACCTTGTTTTCTTTTGTTAGAATTGTATCAAATATCTTCTATTTTGCCATGTAATTTAAATTATTATTTATGTTGTGTAATTAAGTATTCCATGCACTTGGTTTATTCTAGGCACTGTAAGTTATTTTTCCTCATGGAATTTTTCTTGCCTCTGTCAGTTTCTAATAGGTGTGTTCAATAATTTGGAGTGGATGCCTTGTTGGGTTTGCCTGTGGGTATAAGGATGACAAAAGCTAAATTCTATTTGGTATAAAATAAGTGTCATTTTATTCAACCCAGGTACACAGATAATGTTCTGGGGACAGTAACAACAATCATAATGTTATGTCTTTTACCAGGCTCAAGATCACATAGTATTTGCCCCAAAGTTTTGACATTTCAATCTTTGACTCTTTACTTTCAGGAATTTTTCTCACCCTGATATCTTGTGCCTGGTGCCTCTCAATTCAGCATGAATTTCCTTTGTTTGCTGTAGTCCATACTTGGAATTGGATGTTCCTTAGAGGCCTAGAGTTCTGACATCTCTTTCCTTCCTTTTCTTCGATTAGAGTTGTCCGGGGATGATAATGATGACTTGGAGAAAGAAGAAATTTCTTGGAGTTAGCAGGAATTTGGAGGGAGCCTGAGCCAGCCTTGTCTGCAAGACAGATTAACCGGCCTCCTCCCTACCCTTTCACCCAAGGCTATTTTCCATTCCGGAATTATCATAAAGCCAGCCAAAATCTGTCCCCTGGTGTGTAGATGGGGGCACTAGGCACACGGCAATTCCAATTAGTGGTCTAATTTTAACTTGGCTTCTGGCCAGAGGGCTTCATCTCACAGCACATTTCAAGCACCAGAGTGACGGTCAAGTGGGTTACCTTGGACTTATCTTGGCCTGCCTGGGAGGTTATGGTCTATTACGTTTGAGAGTCATTTTCAAGCAAGACAGAATCGGGAATTGGAATGGAGGTTGTGAAGCAAATATGCATTTTTATCCCAACTGGGAAATGCTTATCAAAATAGTTCTTAGTTATCAAGTAAGCACAAAGTGCCTGGAAATGACGTTCCCAGCGAGGGGAAATGGCCCAGCTGTGCTTTTTTTGGCGTTCTCTCATCTGCTCAACAGGAAAAATATTAATCAATGGGAAAAATGCTCCCTTTCTGTTAATTTAATACATGAGTTTTAGGTAGAGGGGGAAATAGTAATACCTAATGCATTTATATCACAATTTTATTACATGAATTACAAAGAAGTTTCTAGAAAATGATTTTTACTAAAGCCTCAAATTTGCACCTATAGAGCTGTTTTGTTTTCTTAATGGAACAGAAGAAAACCTGAAATAAACTTCCAGAGTTCCCTATGTTCTTGGAGTAATTGTGTGGAATAGTGGAGGGAAGAGATCTGATGACCCTTTGTAATTTGACAGTGGGTAACACCTTTTTTTCCCATCAACAGGGAAGCAATTAGCAATTCAGCGTTTCCTCATAAAATGAATTAGCAACACTTCTCCAAGAAGAGAAAGTATATCTCTAACAAGAGTTCCATGACTGGGCTTTACCTGATTTTGCTATCTCTATGCTTACTTTTGAACTTTTATAGAAAGATGGCTTACATACTATAGAGCACACACATCACAATGGTCCAGTCTGGTGCCTTTTCACTGGAAGCGCTTACCATGTAACCATATGTGTCCTTGTCTCTTTTGTTCAAGGTGATGAGGCTTCGCAAACTGGCTCAGCAGATTGCAAACTGCAAACAGTGCATTGAGCGGTCAGCATCCCTCATCTCCCAAGCAGAACACTCTCTGAAGGAGAATGATCATGCCCGCTTCCTACAGACTGCTAAGAATATCACTGAGAGGTAAGTTTAGGGGTCCAGTGTGAGGTTCTTGGGCTGCTGATCCCTTGTATATGGGATGTGATTGGCTGGTCTTGCTCTCTCAGTGCTTTTGTTTTTCAAGGTTGAGGAACAGAGACAATAGACGTTTCAAGCTCTTTCACTCCAGCCAAAGATGCTTCCCTTTGACATGTCAGCCCTTTCAGTATTCAAGGACTTTGAAACAAGAGTCCACCAGTTATAAAGAATAAAATCAACCTCTTTTTTTGAGGGGGAGCTTTTGATGGCACATGAATAGCATTTCTTGTGAATCTTAGTCCCTATCTCATTGTGCACTTGGTAACAAAGAAACAAAATGAAGGCAGAAGCATAAAAGGGGATCTTATCTTCTATTGCACTCTTCAGCATCTGTCTGAAAAAACATCACACAGGTGTCATTGTGTGAGGCCTGTTTTTACTTGGTTCAGAAGCTTGGCCTCACCTGAAAAGGTCAAGGCTGACTCATATGGAAGAGAGAGGGCCAATCAGTCAACCTCATCCTGTCTTCTTTTAAAATACCTTCTATTTCAGGGGAGGGAACTATAAAGTGATGTTTACTCAGTGGTCAGCTCAGCTGTGAAACTGGCAAGGTTGAGTATTCATTTCCTACACCTACTTGATTGTCATAAAAATTACTCATCTCCATGGATGGCAAGCAAACACCTCTAGTAATTCCATTGGATCCATAGAGATGATCTAGACTGGATTGAGTAAAACTAACACCATGTAATGACATTTCTGAGCAATGAAATGGCCTTGACTTTTCATTCATTCTCATTTTCAGAGGTAACTGCCCTTTATGCAAAATGATAATAGAATCCTATCACTAAAATATCCCAGAGAGCTTGTTCATGCTGGTGTTTATTCCAAAATAGGGATTGGCAAACTTTTTCTGTAAAGGATCAGAGAATAAGAATTTTTTGGCTTTGTGGGTTATAATGTCTAAGTTACAACTAGTAAACCCTGCCAGTATAACTTCACAACAGCAAGAGGTAATATGGAAACAAATGGGCATGGCTGTATGTCAGTAAAACAATTTACCAAACAGGTTACAGGTTCTGTTTTGCCAGCCCATGGCTGGTGAGGGGGCATGCTCACCATCATTTTTTTTTTTTTTTTTGTGCTGGGAATTGCACCCAGTGCCTTGTGCATGCTAGACAAGCACTGTACCAACTGAGCTATAAACCCAGCCCCATACTCACCCTCTTATAACTTGAATTTCTTCAAAGGAGAAAGAAAGCTAACATGTATTAAGTGCTTGTATGTGTTGAGCATTGTGCCGATTCTCAAAATATCATCTAGAGGTAAGCATTGACAATTCCATTTTCATTGTTCTTTAAGATCAGAGAACAGTATTTTTGCAACTTTGGTCTACTAGCTTAACTGTGTTATTTCTTATATTTGAGAAGAATTCTTTTTGCAGCTGGTTAGATATGTATCTCTTCTAAAGAACATGGATAACAGCTGGCTATTATCCATTTTCTGTCCTCCCCACTGTGAGAGCCCAGTTTCTTTCCTTCTGACTCCCAGGTTCCAAATGTTTAATTGTTTGCACTGCTGTCATCTGGACCACATCCAATTAATTGCTCATCCTTCTTCCTAAAGTTAAAAACTTTAAACAGCTTTAATATTCCAGTGTACCCGGAACACCGTAATATAGATAGCATTTATACTTAGGTCAAGATTCCCAACTGGGATCCAAAAGACCATTTCTCTACCAGGGACATGTCCAGATAACATGGCTACTCTGAGCTGCATTCCTCAGCAATCCCTCCAAATTCAACCATGTGAAACATGAATAAATTCTCACCAGCAGTTGGGTGAGAATTGACCCTCTAAGAGTAATGCTAAAAGAAGGCCTGCATTTGAAGCATAGCATAAGCACATGAATGGGTGCATGAATGCCTTCCATTCTGATGAGACATGTCTGGTCTCATTCAGCTCCGTTGTAAACAAGCCCAACTTATCAGAAATGGAAACATGACTTGAATTTCTTTTTCCATAAAGAGTATGCTTCTCTAGAGTTTGAGTCCACAGTGCCTATAAAAATCTGCTGGAAGCCCTTGTCCCTATTTCTGTAGTCTCCTGTCTTCCCATCTCTCATTTATCAACCTCCTTGGTGTATTTCTGAGGCTTTTTCTTTGAAGCAACTGTGATGTAGTAAAAGGGCACTAGGCTTGGATAAGAAGTGGGGAGTACTGAGTTCAAATCTCCCATTACTGCCCCTATTTAAATGTGGTTCTTTGGAGCTCTTTTGTAGTTAGAAAATGGTTCATACTAGTTATCTCTATTGTGATAACATTGTTGAAATCCCTTCAGAACAGGCCTTAAGCATCATAGACACTACATCAATGCTAGCTGGATGTATATTTTCATATTTTGATGTCAGCTGAGCCCTCCTGTTATGTCTTTATTCCGATGCTGCTCTCTGTCTAGCTGCCTCTGTTCTTCAGCCTGCTGATTAACATGCCTCTTTACAACATGACTTCCTAGTTTTGTCTCCTATTGTGTCTGTCTTGGGTTTTGGCTCCTGTATACTTCCAAATCATCTTCATTCTTCAAGTATGGCACCCAGAAGAAACTTCAAATCCTGCAGGCATTCTTAAAATGAGACTTATATGAGGTTTTTCAACCTCATTACTTCAGTTAAAGTAGATGTTCTCCTATAGGCTAAAATTCAGAAACAGAGAGAGAGAGAGAGAGAGAGAGAGACTTAAGCTTTACATTGTAGGAGATGCATATGCTTTGGAATTAACTGTTTGGCACTGTGCTAATTGCTTAGTAATTATGGATAGCAGTGGAACTGCTCATTAACACTTCTGAGTCTAATTTTGCTTATATGTTCCAAGTGGGCAGGAATCCTAGTGAGCTTATTATGGATATTATAACCCCAGCACATTGCAAACTTCCCCATGTGAATGAACGAGTGAATGAAAGAATGATGTGTAAACAGGGCCAGTTGTTGTAAGGATAAAATGAAATAACATGGTAAAAGCATTAGTCCAGTTCCTGTTACAAAGTGAACATGCAATAAATACTAATTCCCTTCCTCCCACTCACTAGATGAATGCAAATAGAATGTACAATATACTATAGTATGTTATACATTCATTAATACATATAGATTCATTAATATATATGTCTTTGATGTGATTTTATAGACGTCTTTTAACATACTAAATGAGCAAAACTGTTTGGTAAATCCAAGCATAAGAAAGCTGATTTACCATTTATAAAGAATCTAAAATTAAAATCACAAATTATGTGTATCAAAAGGATGGTGAAATGAAAATTCTCTCTGAAAGGAATCCATTTTTCAGAACACTTAAGAGGTTCTCTAGCACAAGGTGATCTGCCACAGGCAGTTCAAAAATTTGTCAGACTTTTCCAGAATGTAAAGCTAAGGACACCATTTGTCAACTCTGGAAAGACGTTGCTTCATTTTAAAAATTAAAGCATATCTTGTGTATTGGATTTGAAGTGTAGTTGCAAGATGTTGAGAGGTGTTATGACAATAGGAAAGTTACAGGGCCAAATGTGTTTGGGAATTCCTAAACTAACCAAAGTAGAACACATTGTCTTACTGTGAGACCTCACTGGGTTTTACCATGATGATGTGCATTGTTAGGCAGAAGCCCTGTGAACAGTATAGCTCTAGACACATAGACCTTTTGGAAAACTGGCCCCATGTAGTCACTAATAACTAAGTGTCATGGATTAGGGACATCAAAGCAGAAATAGAAACAGGGAGTAATGTGCAACTCACCTTCTATGCATCATGATGGGACACAAGGTCTTTGCTCCAATATGTTAAGAAGAGTTTAACACACACCCCTACATGTGTGTGTGTGTGTATGTGCACGCACATGTGCACACACGTGCACTAGGAATTTAAGGACTTTAAAGAACTGAGGAAGTGGCACAGCCTGAGTGCCCTTGGCGGATATTGGCAATTTATCTAAAAGGCCAGAAGATGGGTATTAAGGATTTGAGAAATAAAAACATGACCTACAATATTGCATTTGGCAGATTTCCTCTTTGACTGTCATTCCAATTAAAAAATTGAAATTGTTGCCAAAGATAAATATCTTTCCTTCTTCCATCAAGGAAAAAAAATGTAGGTGTTAAAAGCTGCAGTAATCTCCAAAGATTCTTGTTGTCAGTCTTTGCCTCCCAGGCTAGGCACTTTAATTCTTTTGATTCCCACCATCAAGATGACAGCTGTTTTAAACATGTCATTTGACAAAAACATGCTTTATTTAATTGTTTGTTGGCCATAGGACCAGGAGAAACTTGGGAACAAAGTCTATTTGGGATGAGCCTGAACAAGTGGCTTCAGCCATTGAGCAGAGAAATCTCAAAGCCAGGTTATCTGTGTTCAGAGCAATCTCGAACCTGTTTAGCACAAACTGCCACATCAAGCAGCAAAGCAGTGCAATCAGAAGTTCAGTGCTTGTTTCCTAATAGCTTAGTGCAGTTTTCCCTATTAGAGTTTATAAAACAGGATAAAGTAGAGCTTTTCCCTTGAAATTTTTTTTGAGGGGGGGTGAGTACTAATAACAGATCTTTTGACTTTTCTGTATTGATGCAAATGGCTTGGACTTTTCAGTATGTGAGATACTTTAATGGCATTATAAATGATTGTTGACTATTTGTTGAAAGTAGTTTGACTAGCAGCAGCCCCATACACATCAGTCTAAATTAACAGCTGTTGGTGTCAATAATTAGCGTAATTCACTTAGGTGCAATATTTAGTCAGCAAAATCATACAGCCCTTCTATTCACTACTTTTTGTAACCCCCATCAGGAGGTAAAGTTAGGTTCTCCACCCTCATTCATATACTTGAAACTTCCCAGTGTTTATTTCTCTTTAGCATTAGTTTATCTATGGATTCTGATAGCATTCCAATTATGACATTACTGATTAACCTCTTCCCTCCCTATTTAACACTGAAAATGTGCCAGAAATGCAACTGTAGAAACTGTATTTCCAAGAATATTGAGCATTTCACAAGTGTATTCTGTTTTTATTGAGGTAAAATTCACATTTTGCAAATTAACCTTTGTAAAGTATATAATTTAATGATCTTCCTATTCTGGACATTTCATGCATATAGATCATACAGTATGTGATCTTTTGTGTCTAGCTTTTTTAAGCACAGTGTTTTCAAGGTTCATCCATGATGTATATATGTCAGTGTTTCATTCCTTTTTAAGACTAAATAGTATTCCTCGAGACAATATATAACCCTTGGAAGGTAACTGGGTTGAAAAATTTCTAGATTAAATGGAAGAATACAGACTCAAACTTCTCCTGGGTGTCACCAGCTTTGTGGCCTTGTATAAATGAGCATCAGTGATATTTATTTGAAAATAAGTAACTATATTAAGAGCTAAATCATTTTAAAGTCATTTCTTTGCACAAAAACTCCCAGTGCCCTAATGTTGACAGAATTTAACAAAATGACCAACTCAGAAAAATCACAAGTCCAGCATAGTTTGATCACTCAGAGGTAGTATACTTCAGGCCAAAGTTTTCTTGGTTTTAAGGGAATCCCTTGCATTTTGAACCAGGTAAAATGTTCTGCTCTTAATATCTGAACTTTCCAAATCAATTTCAGGACACATAGGTGACTGATACATAGCAATTCCTTCCTTGCTTTATAGTTCTTACAAGAGAACTAACCAGAAAGCCTAAGTGAGAAGGAGAAACAGTGCATCCACAGGGGGAATTTGTGAGAAAGCTTATGAATATTTTCCATGGCATCTGCTGGGAATATGGTGCAAAAAAATGAATACAAGGAGAATGAAAACGAGCCAGACGAAAACTTTTTTTAATGTTTATTTTAGAGAGAGGCTAGTAATTGATTAAACTAATCCAATATCTGGAAACATTCTTTTTTAATCTTCACTTTGCCTTTTATGCAGTTTGAAATTTTGGAGACTCCCCTTTGAAGTAGAGCAGGGGCGCGCCTGAAAGGAACAAACAGCTTCCCAGACAGATGTGTGAAGAACTGCCTGAAGCAATGTGCTTCTTGCTTGGTTCAATGTGATGGGGCCAGGCTGTTAAATATACAGCAACATGAAATATGAATATTCTTTCACCTCCACAGGGACTTTTTTTTCCGATAGTAAAAAGGAAGAGGTGGAAGGCAGTCTGTTGTTTTTCCCAATTCCTTTGCTTTTTTTTCTTTTTAAAGCTTGCATTCAATTTCTTTGTGTTCCTGTGTTGTGCCATCTAGATTCTTCTGAAGGCACTTTCAAAAGAATCGTATTTCTTTTCCTTTTATTTTTTTTAAAATGCCTCCACAGTGATGGTGAAAACCATCTTGACATCTCTAAAAAGTTGTTTTGTTTAAATTACAGAGTCTCCATGGCAACTGCATCCTCTCAGGTCCTAATTCCTGAAATCAACCTCAATGACACATTTGACACCTTTGCCTTAGATTTTTCCCGAGAGAAGAAATTGCTGGAATGTCTGGATTACCTTACAGGTATTATCTTTTGTGTTCTGTTTAATATTGTTACTTTCAGTGATACACTTTGCCACAAGATCAGTGATTCCTGAAAACCAGAGTTGTATGCTTTTGAGGTAGGAATACTGTTTCCAGGAACAATTTCTGTGCACTCTTTTTCATAACCAAAACAACAGAGCCCAAGACTTAGTTGAGGACAGGAGAGAAAAGAGAATCTCGATCATTAAAAGCATACTTACTACTATTTCCCTCTCAATGTGGGGGTGTTAAAATAAATATGTCTAATGACCATCAAAAAGACATAAGTATTACATAAGTTTTATAAGTATATTTCATTTCATGTTAGGAAAGCATTTGACTCTCCCAGGATGTTAGCAGTGAGAAAAATAGTAAATAACTAATTAGGTATCCACCCTGCTCCAGCTCTCTGTATTTGCCACCTTCACAATGTTGAATTTATGTAAAATGTTATAATCCTTCTTTTGGACATGATGATAGTCAGCCATCTTGCTGGAGATCTGATAGGGAGGGAGTAGCAAAATTAGAATTTGGCTCAGGTCTGTACAGATGCCTAAGACCTTTTCTCTTTCTAGTAAAATACTGAATGAATTTCAGGGACTGGGATGTAGATTAGTGTTAAAGCTTTTGTCTCACATGCATGAAGCCCTGGGTTCAATCCCCAGCACTGATAAAGAAAAGACCCCCCCAAAAAAAAGACCAAATTTTATTTTGGCAAATTTACCATGGCAAATTTTTGGTCAAGCTTAGAAAACAACAATAGAAGAAGAAAACTAGGGCTTTTCCTATTCTTAGCAGTGCATCTAATCTTTTCTTTGCTGTTGTCCTCTAAAGCAGAAACTAAGAGAACACTGGTAAAAACAATATGGACTCTTCAGACAACAGTATTTGTGTTAGCCAAAGCCACCAGGGCCTGTGCCTTCAGGAAAGCACAAGGTACACAGTTAAGCCAGATGTGTACTGCACTTAGGACATGTGGCCTTCCAGAAACCACATCCCTAACTGAGCCTGGTGTCAGTTTCTTAACTCCAGTCCTGTGTGTACATGTTTGTGGGAAAGTGGTCTAGAAAGATAGAGCAGGAGAGAGGGGACGTTGTGTAGTGTTTATTTTTATAGTCTGTGGGTAGTAAAGCTAGGAGTCTATATTCAAGGAGCATTATACCTGGAAAATCAGTTTTTCCTTGTGAAAACTCAACGTGCTGTTTTTAGCTTTTTTCTGCATTTGCAAGGAAGGCAAGTCATCCCACAAGTATCCTCTTATTTTATATAATTCTCTTTCAAACTTACCATTTGTGTGAAGGAAGAAAGAAATCAACTCAAAAAACATTTGCAGTAAGGGACCACACTTGGTTTAAAATATTTATGAATATAGTACCCTCCATTTTTTAGTTTTAATTCTGTGATTTATTGAAACTAACACCCCCCACCAATAGAACAATGGTAGAAATGTTCTATATCTGCACTATCCAAAATATTAGACATTAGGCACATGGGACTATTGAAAATTTGAAATGTACCTAGAAAATTGTTACTTTTATTAACTTTTTATTTAAATTCAATTAGAATTAATGCAGCCCCGTGTAGCTTGTGGCTACTGAACTGCTTTCATTATGGCATTCTGGTCAAAACACCCCTTTTCTCTTATCATTTAGGAATGAGTTTGGTCTCATGCAACAGAAAACCCAGCTGGCAGTTTCTAAACCCATCAATGAGTGCTTGTATGAGAGAAACAGAATAGAGGCATACAGTCCAGGATTGGGAAGTGGCTTGCTGATGACTTCAGACACCAGACTTTTTCTGGTTTCTGGCTCTGGGGTCTCCATTTTGTTATTTTTTGGGTTTTTTTTTTTTTTTTTTTTTTTGCCACATGACTATAATGTGACCCCCTCCAATCAATATGTTGAAGTTCTAAGCAAAAAGACAGTATCCTTAGGGGAATGATGGACAAAAAGCTCTGCCAGTCAAGTTTGTCTTTGTCAGAAAAACAAGAATCTTGCTCAAAAGACTCACCTAGCAAACTATGTCTCCTGGGCCAGATCCATGTTACAAGTTCATCAAAGTCAGAGAAGACTGAAAAGTTAAATATTTGCCTGGGCACATGGGTATGTTGCCCCAGATCAGGGTCCCATTGACAAATGTGTCCTGCTCCTTTCCCAATAATTAATAATATTTCAACACTGTATGTCCATTTTAATTTCTACTAGTCAGGCAAAAGTATTGATTAAAGGGGAAACTGAGTGGAGTCTTCATTGAATTGTAACATGCACACCATATATCATGCCAATAACTGTTTATGCCAAACCAAAGGCCATGCTGGGTACCTGGTATTATGCCTTCAAAGCTGTCAACCCCAAGTACAAATTCAGTCTATTTCTAGACATAACATCAATCCTGGTCATAACATATGATGCTTGGCTGATATTGCCGAGTCCAAATAGTTTATCAGACATTTATAAGCAGGAAGTGAAGTGTTTGTAGAGTATTAGCCTGCCATTTCTTGCATGGTGTTTGTGATGAAGGCAAGAAAATAACAGTTCTGGTACTGATTCTGTGGGTATTGAAATTGGCAGCATGCTGCTGTTCTCATTTACAGTAAATTGGGTATTGACTTTTCAGGACAAACCCATTGGGTTTACAATCAAAACAGGGTTAGCCTGCCTGGCTGTGAAAACAAGATTTTTTTCCCCTATGACATGCCTTTAAGTGGTATGTCAAGTTAATAACCCGTAGAGGTGACATTTCCTTCCTGATTGCGGCTACTGCCATGTGTCTCACAGCTACTTGCCTATTTTGAACTAACATTTTCTTTATATTTAATCACATATTACAATATGGAAAGAACAGAATCTTTGTACAATGGTTGATGGAGAAGTAATTTAACAAACTGTTTAAATTATGAAAGAATATGTATTTCTTCACTGATCCAAGTAGGGGTGATCCCACATGAACAGGACCACACAGATGATAATTTTACGATGCAGCTGGGCCTACAGGGAATGCATCTCATGATTGGTGTGGTTGATTCATGAACATCCAAGTTCCACCCCATGATGCTAAATTTTACATGTGGATACTTCAGGAGACAGGTGTACAAATATATGTGTTAGAAAGAATGTTCTAAGGGTTATGTAGAGCCCTCTTATCTTACCACACAACCTAATGCAGTGCCTGCCACATTGTAGATGCTCAGTGATGTTTGTGGAATTCAATAGCCACCAGGCAAAGCTAATCTAATTGACTTAATACACCAGCCTTGCTTCTCATGACATTTGTCCTGGATATATTTCAAGTGCAAAGTGAAGACTACTGAAACAAACTTCAAATTTGCCATTTCCATTAATTTTCTCCACTCTTTGGATTTGTTTAGGACTCATTAATTCTAATCAGAATTTAGAGCAGGAAGAACCCTGCAACAGTGTAAGCAAAGGTTGCTCCTGATCTATGGAATGGGCACATGTTTGTCTATTTGAAGCCAGGTTCTGGTACACAGAAGAGCAGAAATAAGGGCCCTGGACAATTCTCTAAAGCAAAGGCCAGTTAACTTTGGTTGTAACGGGCCAGATGGTGGATGTATTAGGCTTGCAGGCCACATGGTCACAACTACTCAACTTTGCTGTTGTGGGAACGCAGCCATAGCCAATACATGACTGAATAAGCCTGGCTGTGTTCCAATAAAACTTTATTTACAAAAACAGGCAGTGGGCCAAATTTGGCCCACAGCCATAGTTTGCCAACCCCCTCTCTAAAATATTATGGCCAATTCAAAACACTCATAGCCTAGTCTTTTTCTTACTCACATACTCTTCTCATAAAACCAGTTACTGAAATCAATCTAGTGGAAGTCATTTAAAAATCACAGTTTGGGTAGGATTTAGACTTCTCTCCTCAAGAATGTGTTAAAGAAATAAAGCAGTGGCCTTCCCAGTGATAAAGTTAACCAAATGCCAAGGAATCATTTTCCTTATGAAAGAAAATATATATTCTTAGGTACAATTGATTGTTAATTATGGTCTTCTGCATTTGAAATATCACCCATAAATTGAGAAATGAAAATACATCTGTACCAATATTTTTTAAAAAAAATATAAGACATAAAGATATCTTATAAAAGAAAATGTACATATAATTATTTTAGTCTGATTTGTTAAGGAATGATAAATGGTGGCTCACACCTATAATCCCAGTGGTTCTAGAGGCTGAGGCAGGAGGATTGCAAGTTCAAAGCCAGTCTCAGCAAAAAGCAAGGTGCTAGGCAATTCAGTGAGACCCTATCTCTAAATAAAATATAAAATAGGGCTGGGTATGCGGCTCAGTGGTTGAGTGCCCCTGAGTTCAATCCCCAGTTCTAAAAGGAAAAAAAATCAGCATTTTTCCTGTCGGATGCCTAAATATAAAACTATCTGGCACCATGTAGATGGTGGTTGCCAAAGTTTGGGTCACAGGCCAAATCTAGCCCCTGCCTGTTTTTGTAAATAAAGTTTTATTGGAATCTGGTCATTCCCATTTGTTTACAAATTATTTACAGCTGCTTCATGCCACAACCGCAGAGTTGAGTAGTTGGAATAGCAATTGTCTGACCCAGAAAGCCTAAAATATTTACCATTGGGCAATTTACTAAAAAAAAAAAAAAAAAAAANGATTCAATCCCTGGTTACCCCTTCTAAAAAAAAAAAAAAAAAAACAAAAATTGCCAGCTGAATCCTTGCCCAACACACACACACAAAATAAAACTACAACTGTTCTACTTTTTAACATGTCTTGCTTCATGTTCAGGTATTGTCTACTTAAATCTCCTAAACATATTTCCATGATAACCTGACATAAATCCATACTGACTGGCTCTTGACACATTACTTATTAAAAGTAAAAGCAGTAACCAGCCAACCGAATATTTTTTGGATTGAGTTTTTCCATGTTAAGTATAGTAATCCTGGTGGGCTTATTTTTTAAAGGTTTGTTTTAAGTCAAGCATCTCCAAAATGGTATCCCAGTGGTGTTTGGTTCTTTACTGATGAGCACTCTTGACCCCCACAGCTCCCAACCCTCCCACAATCAGAGAAGAGCTCTGCACGGCTTCATATGACACAATTACTGTCCACTGGACCTCTGATGATGAATTCAGTGTGGTCTCCTATGAGCTTCAGTACACCATATTCACCGGGCAAGCCAATGTTGTTAGTGAGTATCTCATGGCCTATTTCCTTCTCTATTTTGTGGCTGTCTTCAGATGGATTGCATTCTGAAATTCAACATCAAAGGAAGACAATGAAGGAAAGAATGCACAATATTTATTGGCTTGTCTTTCCTGACCAAGAACGTGATAGCACTCAATTATACTGCACTAGTAAAAATAGTTGGCCAAATATCGATGAAAATTAATGACCTCCAGCAAACCACATGGATGAATCTCACAAACATATTGTTATAGGAAAGAAGCAGGAAACAAAAGAATATATGCAGTGTGAGTTCATTTTATCAATCGTAACTTAAGATCCAAATAAACTGGTTTGCTTAAAGATGCATTCATAGGTGTTAAAACTATACTTAACCAGGATGATGGTTACCTGTTGTATGAGAGGGAGAATGGCATTTCTGGGAATAAGTATATGGTGGTTCATGGGGTTAATGGCAATTTCTGAGTGGTAATTACATGCTTTAGTCATTAAACCATACATTTGATTTTATGTACTTATTTGGGGTGTTATTTCACAATTTTAAAAAAGAAAGGATTTAATAAAATGAATAGCACTAACTATCTGGTCATCTACAGAGGTAATTTGGTGCCATCACTTCAAATGTTACTAACCAGCCCCACCTGGGAAGAATTTCTCACCTTACCAGCAACACAAGGAGGCCCAACTCTTGTGGAGGCCTGTGTGATATTTGGCATCATGGACAATTTGGAGTTTTCAAATTGCAGTAACCATTCAGATGAAATAGAGGAAGCACTCCTATACCCAACAATAATTTATGTCCAATTCAGGAAATGGTAAATGACCAGAAGAAGTGGCTTTTCAGGGGAGCAAGTTTGAAACTTCCGCAGCAATGAAAAATACAACACATCAAAGTAGAATAGAATAGCAGTCACTTTTTAACAGAGAGATGTTTTGAGTAAATCCATATCAACTTAATGTGCTTTTATCATATAAATCTTTTCTCTCTTTACTGTTCTTTGCTAGCACAAGTAGTTCTGAGGCACATGATGCTTAAAATAGAAATTAGGTTTAGAATTAATTAAAGGAGTGATGCAAAAAGATCCCAGCTTGTAAGTAACTCAAATGTAAATGCCCGTACCAACCAGTGGCTCCCCCTACATCCCAGAAGCCACTTTTCCCAGTTTCCTTTCCCCTACTCTCTCACCTTCCTCCCCCTAGTTGTTCTGCCTTGGAAACTTTAATTAAAATCTTGTCATTTTCCAAGAATGTGTAAGCTTTGAGTGGAAGGGGGAAAGTCATGAAATGTCACGTGAACAACAGCTTTGGCAAGCTGGAAGTAGGTAAGCAATAGAGAGGAAGAAGTGATATGTGAGACAAGAAAGTCTTGGGGGAAGTTATAGTTAAAAGAATTCTTGGGGGAGTCGGTGACTCCCTAGAAGCTAGCTAAGGGTATGGCAGAGAGCAGAGTCATCAGAAGTGAATCTGGAAAGACATAAAGTTTGGGTACCCTGCTGGGAGACCTTACCTGGTTAAGGCTCACTGGGGATTTTGGTAAGAAAGTGAAAATGAAGAGTGAGAACTAGAGCCAGAACTCAAATCCATATCAGTATGCTCCAGAAAGCACATGTTATCAGTCATCAGTCACTGAATCCTAACTCACAGGCAAGAGCTCGATTACAGAGGACTATCCAGGCTGCACCATGGTTTTGTTTTCCTCTGTGTGCTTGGGAGTTTTTCAGGTGTACAATTAGAAACTGACCCAGGAGCACTGTGGAGAGTGCAGTGGAACAAGGCAGAACTAGAAGCAGAGATAGCAACTAGACATTCATAGTGTTGCACTGAGTCAGAAATAGTACTTCCAGAATTACTTCTTTGACTCTTGCCATTTCCCTGGAAACATCTTTCTGCCCTCAGATATTTGAAGTGTTTTTTGAGGCAAGTCTGAGAAGCACTACAGTGGCAACAGTTCAACATCATTTTATTCTACTTCCAAGATTTTGAATTCTAAAAAATATCATTCCTAATCTCCAGGTATATATACACTGCTGCAAATCATGAAGAAGTACTAATTCTCTAAATTCCCTTTGTGGATGTGCAGACAATGCACAGTACTCTGCCTTGGTGTTTTTGTTTTTTTTTTTAACTAAATATTATTGTCTGAAAGATCTTTCTATTTCTGCACAAATAAACAATTTCTTCATTAATTTTTGAGGCAGTGTAGTCTCCTATCATAAAGACATGCTAATTTATCCCATGTTCTATTGATGATTACTTTACCTTGTTTCCAATATTTTGACCTTAAAAACATTGCCTCAATGAATATTCGTGAATATTTCTCTTTCACACATGGGGGATTCTATGTTTAGTATAATCTCTTGAGGTGCAATTGCTAGGAAAAATTTATTTGCATTTTAATTTTGGTTGACATTGCCAAATTGCCCTTCATAGAGGTGACATATGATTTTTAAATGCATTTTCCCTGCTGTATGAGCTTATATTTCCCTGATCTTGGACATATATACCATGAATTTAACAGAAGAAATCTGATTTAAAGCAAGGTAAACATGTAACATCTACATAATTACATAATAAATCTGAGACCTAACTTAACTAATATGGAGACTGTAACACATTAACTGCTATATCATGTGGACGGAAAAACAACAAAAAGAAGGAAGTAGAATTAATATCTTTTTCTTTAAAAGAGTTATTTTCCCTATGCTGTGTGGCCAACATTACTAGTGTACTAGGTAAAGTAAACCAGATATCATATCAACATAATGAAGATGAAATTCAAAAGATGGTAGACGGAGAGTGAATAGTACAACCAGAAAACAAAAACATTTGGAGTCATTTTATACCAAAAGGTGATTCCTGGCCCCTGTGTGGAACATTATATTTCTCTTAAATCACTTTTGCTTGGTTCAAGAAAAAAAAAACAATATCAGTTTTCTACTGCTGTGAAATAAATTTATCAAAACTTAGCAGCTTAAAACAATACCATTTATTATTTCAGTTTCTGTGGGTCAGCAATCAAGGCACATTTGAGCTGGTTCCTCCTCTTAGGGTTTTGTGGGGTAGAAATCAAAGTGTTGTCTGAATTGCATTTTTGTCTAGCAACTCAACTAAGAATGAGTTCCTTTCCTAGGTTCCTTAGTTTGTTGGCAAACTTTGTTTTCTTATGTATTCATGGCAGCTTGCTTTTTCAAGCCAGCAAGGGAGAGTCTGTCACTTCAAGTCTGTTACTTCTAAACTCAGTTTAAAGGGCTCACCTGATGGTCAGACCCACCCAAAATAACCTTCCTTTTGATTAGCTCAAAGTCGACTGATTAGGGGCCTTAATTGTATCTACTAACTCCCTTCACTTTTGCTATGTAATGTAATATAATTGCAGGAGTAATAAAGGTGACAGACCATTGCCCTTGGCCATATTCTGTAGCTTTGAAGTGGATCATGGATCCTGTCATGAATATTAGGGAGTGGGGATCCTGTGGGCTACTTGATGGCATATAAAACATTATATGGTTATATATCTCCCCATATTTCTTGAATCAGATTATCATGGGAATTTCAGAAGCAGATAGTCTTGGCTTGACCTGAGGGGACTTTTATCCCTTGGTTCTTACTGAATAACCTAAGTAGAATATCATAATAAATGCTTGTTGCTCATGTGTCTTGAGGGACTATTGATCATGGCTGCTTCGCATGGCAGTCTAATAACTGGGACAATTCACCTGCTGCTTTCTGTCTCATCCTCCCGCTATCCAGCTCCATCTATTCTCTTAGGGATTGTAGAGGTAAAGGTATGAGGGCAGGCCCAATTGCACACATGCATTTCAAGCCTCCAAAGCAAGTTCCCTGGTTCCACCCCAGGTGAGAATGAGAGGGCTTGTAAAGGTACATGACAAAGGTGTGAATACAGTGAGGAGGAAGGAATTGAGTTGAGAAGGCAATTCACTTTAGAACCTTAACTCAATGCCAGTGCTGCATTGCATCATTCAAGTGAAAGATATGTATTGTTCGAAACAAGGTTTCTTAGTTGGCTGAACTATGACTGACTTGACTTCGTGTTATTGGTGTGGAAAATAATACCAACCCATGATGCAGAAATGGAATAGATGACTCAAAAAGGCCATGCCTAACAAAATTCAACAAGATCAAAACTACTCACCATGATGAACTCACAACTTTATGGTGGGTGATTCCAGAGGAGATATTTTGTTCCTGGAAATGAGTCACCACCAGAAAATGAATGCAAATGGCTGCATGAAAACTATGGACCTGCCTTGTTGAATGCATGGTTACCAAAAAGACCCTTTTTCTAGAGATAACTAAAAAACGTAAAGCTGCTGCTGATGATCAAACTGGGACACTCTCATAGGATGGTTCATACTTTATTTTAGCCAAGATAGTGAAGTCCTGATGTCTACAGGATAAATTTGCAACAATGAGAGAATAAATTCAGATAAAATCTGAGATGCAAACATTTTTGAATTTGTTTTCTTCTTAAATATCATATGCATTTGTAGTGACCAAGGGAAACCTACATTCAATACCTGACTTTGCACCTCCCTAGCTCTGTAATCTTTGGCAAATTAATGCCCTACAAATCTGTTTCCTCATCTGTAAGAGGATAATGCTTTAACTTACCTAGTTGAGATAATAAACAGTAAAGGCCTTAGCCCTGTGTTTGCCACAGTGGTAACACATCTGTATTCAAAGTTAGTATTCCTAGAAAAATAGAAACTGCACTCACCTACCATTGCCTGATATTTTATGTCATAAAATATCAAGGCTGATATTTTATGTCATATGACAAATGTCAGTTGTGTAATTTGCCAGGATAATCTGCATGTGAAAGGCCTTCCTTGAATGTACCATAGTATCATTGGAGAAGTGTTGTTTGCAGATACTGTATTGAATGACAAGATCTAACAGTAAAACTCTACTGAAAATGGAAAGATATGTTCAGAACTTGGCTGTTGCTCCTCATGCCACCAGGAAATCTTTTATTATTACTAGGTCATGGTTCCTTCACTAGGCATGAGTTGTAGTTAATTGCCTTCAATGGCTTTAGTGAAGAAGAATTAGATAATGTTAATGAAGCTTGTTTAATCATAGGCTCACTAATGAAATGTACGATCCAATTGCAACATTAATGATCTTAATTTTTTATTTTTATTTTTATTGATAGAGTTATGGCTTATTAAGATGTTGATTAATTGCTTATTAATATGTAGATGGGTATTTAATTTTACAATGCTTTCCAAAGCTACACTTAATATATTTTAAAAAGCCACATTTCTTTAAGCCATCATGGCATAGTAGTCATTTTGAAAACATTCATGAAAGTTATTAAACACATACTATTTTTACAAGAAAGAAGGAAAAGGATGTTCATTTATGTCCAATCTGTTACAAGAGACACAGGATGTTAGCCTCTCCAAAAGGTGTCCATATTGCATGATGTTTTATACATAATATTTTGTGGGAAGATGGCAGTTGTCTTACAAGGCCCTGAAGTCCCAAATGTAATTAAGATCTTAGAATGAGACCCATTATGTAGGGAAATGCTTCTGATCCATTGTGAATGAAAAAAAAGTACAAAATTGAAAAACTCAATTAGACTTCATTATGGACTAATTATCTTCCAAGTTCCATTGTTGTTTTAGTACTTTAAGCTGAATTAGGTGAGCATTGGAACACCCTCAAAGATGATAGAAAATGAGTTTGGAACAAAGTGAAGTTTTAGGCAGGATGATTGAGTGGGTGTTTCATAAAAAGATGAATAAAACCTGGTCACCAGTCCTGACACAGTGGGATGTCAAGGCAGAGACGTCTCACTTAAACACACTCAGCATCCAGCTCCATATGCAAGAAGTTAGATGGTACTGGCCTAAGACCAACACTAGCAATGCAATAATAGCACATGTTAAGTTACCCACTTACCTCCATCCCCCAAGAGAAAATTGTCAATAATGTTTTCTTGGCATTTTTAATCAACTGCTCAATTATGTCCTGGCAATAATAATATAAAGGTAAGATGAAACAGTAATAATTGTTAGTATTTATGAAAGTAGATTGCTTCAGTGTAAGGCTAGCCAATAAAATTTTAGTACTCAATAAACATTTTGTTCTTTTAATATTCAAGGAAAAATTAGTGGTCTCTTCAAAATAATCAGGATAGTCAGAGTCCCTTTTTTGTTTGGAAAAGGTTTCTGAAACATTAAATCTTCATTAAGATTTTGGACTGTAAGCCAAGTTTCAGTTTGCAACCATTTTAGACATCTGCTTTATGATGTTGCTGAAAGCATTCCCCACCACATTAAACCCAGCCTTGGGTTGTACAGTGATTTAAAGTTTATTGAAACATTTTTACATTTGCTTTCTTTGACCACAATGGTCACTGTATTGTAACATACGCAATTAAACAGGAATAGTGTAAAACCAGTGACACTGATAGGATTCTCATTTGAATCTACTGAATGCTGTTATTGTTTTTATTCAAGCCTGACTGCTGTTGACAAAGATCTGGGAATTTAACTGGATTATCCTAGGCAATAGAAAGGCTAATTTTTTGTTTTATTACTATTATATTAATATTATTAAATATTAAAGTGAGTTATAGGCCTGTTGGGGCTCAAACCTCAAAATGACCCTTCTTTGGTTAGGTTAAAATCTAATATTTCACTGTGTCACTATACAGAAGTAGAATTTATTGCAGACAAGTTCAAAGAAAAGGGAAAGTGAGAAAGACCCAAAAGGGATGTATCATAGGGAGATTCCCATGTTACTGTATTATTTTCTTTTTAGGGGAGGGTCTTAGATAAATGGGACTTCATAGGAGAATGCAGGGCTGAGTTTGGGAAAACTGGAAAAGAGTGGGTGGTACCTGTAGTTGAACTACTAAATCTCCAAACATACACACACAACACACACACATACTCACACTCACATACTCTCACACACATTCAAACTCGTTATGTCCTTTATGCTTGTTTTTTCAAATCTGGAAGTCCTCTGGTGAAAATGTTCACAGGTGGAAATGAAAAAGAGGTGACAGGAAATTCACAAGGCCAAGGATATATGTGTGTGTGTATAAAATATATCATATCATATATATAATATATTATGTGATATATATGATATATATATATATATATATATATATATATATATATATATATTCTGTCCATGTATATCCATATGGAGATATATATTTCCAAATACTCCCTAGAATATACCTGAAAATACTTTGCACTCAAGGTACAAATCATATGAAGTCAGTTTTCACAACTGACAAAATACAAATAAAAAGTTCTCATCTGTGAGAATACCAGAAATAATTTTAACTCAAAAGTTTGAGAAAGCATTTAATACAATTCAAAGACAGCCTTCAGGGAGTCTGTGCCTATCTTGCTATGTAAATATTAGTAGTTCAATGTATGTATGCATTTGTGAATCTCTTTTTTTTCAGAAAGTTTTTATTAGATTCACAGAGGTAAAACAAAACAGCAACAACAACAAAAAAAAAAGAATAAGGGGAAGCTTCTTGAGAGCCTGGTAAGGTATAAGTTGCCTCAAGATCAAAGAAACTAATCTTTTGACTTGCAAATCAACCAAAAGGGAAGGATAGGGGAGGTGAGTTTGGAGACCTCAGGAAGTAAAGAGGTCCAGCCCTCTCCTAGGAACTGGTGGTGGAAATTCAACAGAAAGGAAACTTCATGACAGCCCAGTCACCAGGGGGCTGGGAAAGGTCCTTTTGTAGTGGAGATTGATGGGTGAAGAGAGGAGAGTTGGGCCTGATACCAAAAAGATGTTTCCAGCATCGGCCAGCTGCAAAACAAAATCAGCTTCCTTTTTCCTACATGTTCTTCCAAGTGTCATAAATCCTTGGCCTGCTCCTCAATCCACATCCTGCAGAATATAGCCAGAGGGGCAGTCTTCTCCGTTCTGGAACCAGCCATCTCAAGGATGCAGCTGGTCAAAACTCCCTGTGGATGCTTTCCTAAGATCTTCACTGGGGCCTGAGCTCCCTATAGGTGCAGCTGCTCCAGGGTTTTTTTCATAATATGATTCCTGAGTTCAC
Source organism: Marmota marmota marmota (assembly GCF_001458135.2). Classification (NCBI taxonomy): domain Eukaryota; kingdom Metazoa; phylum Chordata; class Mammalia; order Rodentia; family Sciuridae; genus Marmota; species Marmota marmota. Next base: position 742,704 of record NW_026000249.1, on the reverse strand, counting down.
ATTAATACAGCATCACAAACTACCCTTAGCTCTCCCATTGGAGATTGGTAGGGGGTTGACTGATCTCTCCTGGGCTTGCTTCTACATTGGCCTGGTGGTAAGGGTGTTCCTGTGCTTCATCAGTTGGGATGAGCACACTATACCAAAACTGTTGTCCCCATAGCAATGACAGAGGTGCAACGGGTCAACAGAAACCCTCAAGGCCTTGCAGTGTCTCTTCTTTCAATTGGTACATTGTCAGTTTTGGCCTCACCCTATTAGGCAAAGCAAGTTACATGACTTGAGGCATATGTCAAAGGAAAGAACTATTCCCCACCTCTCTAGATGGAGCAGCTGCAAAGACACAAAGGGCTAGATACAGCAGGGTGAAGAACTGGAGGCAAAAATGCAATCCACAACATTTGTATTAGTGAAGTATGCTTCTCCATGACTCAGGTCTCCTCATGAGCTGTGTGTCTCAGAATTGATGAGATTTAGAATTTGACAACCAGCATGATATTGGGGATGAGGGTGGAGTGGGAGGAATAAATGTTTGCTTTCACTTCATTCCCACAGCACCTAAAATCACACCATGCACATGTTTAGTGCTTAAGATTCCAAATAGAATAACTTTTGCTGCTCCAATTCACAAAGACCAGAATTTGCAATACAGCAATTCTAAGTGACTGGTCCATCCAGAGCACACAATAGGAATATGTAATACAGATTGCACCCCTATCATAGATAGGACACAGAGCACTCATTTATTGGGTGTCCCTTAGAAAAAGTGACTAAGCCCTTTACTTGCCAAATCTTTCAGATATCCTAAAACTATGCAAACATGGCCCATGCTTGCACCTATCTGTTTGACTTTACAGGTCTGTGTAATTCAGCTGATAGCTGGATGATCGTGCCCAACATCAAGCAGAATCACTACACGGTGCATGGTCTTCAAAGTGGCACCAAGTACATCTTCATGGTCAAGGCCATCAACCAGGCAGGCAGCCGCAGCAGCGAGCCTGGGAAGTTGAAGACAAACAGTAAGTGCTGTGAATTTAGCAGAGTTGTCATCTTGCATTTGCGTACCTTTCAGCTGACTCTGTCTCTCACTGTCCATCCTCCCCACCTCCCCTCTTTCTTTCTCCCTCCCTCCCCCGCCCCCTGTCTTGGACATCAGTGGCACCTCAAAAAAGAAAATACAGAACCAGTGTGGAGTAGTGGGATTTGCATCATCTCCCTCTGGGTTCCAAAAATGACTCAAGGCCTTCAAAGCTATGAGGCTGTTAATCTCTCAGCACTTCAGTCTTCTCTTTTTTTCATATTCAAGGAAATCATTCTGAAGGAGTTCTTATGAGAAATAGAATATATAGAGTAGGGGACATAGAGTAGGAGCTCTGTAAATGGTGGACAGTTTTCTACAGCAGGAAAGCAAATTAAGCTGGGTGTGGTAGTGCATACGTGTAATCTGAGCTACTTGGAAGGCCAAGGCAGGAGGATCATAAGTTCAAAGCCAGCTGGGGCTATGTAACAAGACCCTGCCTGTCTTGAAATAAAAATAAAATAAAGAAAGGGCTAGGGATGTAGCTCAGTAGTAGAGAGTAGTAGAGCTCCCCTGGGTTTAATTCCCATTACAGAGGTAGCAGGTGGGGAGAGGGAGAGAGAGAGAGGAAGGAAAGGATGGAGAAAAGAAAAAAAAGCAAATTCTCTGTTTTATTCAAGATGTCTGTCTAGGTACGTTGTTCTCAATCAGGGGCGATTCTGCCCTTTCAATTCCCATCCTGTCCAGGGGATGTTTTTGGTTGTCACAACTGGAGAGTGCACTACTGTCATCTAGCAGGTAGAGGCTGGGGATGATGGGAAGTATCCCATAATACACAGGACAGCCCCCAGTGCAAAGAATGATCTGGTCTATAATTTTGTCTCATGGTACTGTCATCTCTCTGTCTCTGTCTCTGCCTACATGTGTTTTGTTTTATCCTCTCTTTCTTTTACAGCTTTTTGATCTAGAAATGCAATGCAATGTAACACAGTACTTCTGTGCATAAGACCTCCTCAGAGAAAGCAAATCAGGGTGTATCTACATGACGCCATATTGTGCTGTTGCCAGCCAGTCTACAGGAACAATTAATTGCTTTCAAGAGGATCCCTCATTTAACCATATCTTTGATTTCTCAGTGCATTGTAGAACATGTTTTGGCCCTTAGAAGAACATCAAGGGATGGAACAAGAGCATTAGATTAAAAATTCACATAAAATCTGCACACACTGCAGAGGTCTATACACCCTTCCACCTGCTTCACCTAATGGTAAAATCTTACCTAACCTCGATACCTTTGCCATGACCAAGAAATTGATATTGGTGTATTACCGTTACCTAAACTGTAGATTCTATTCAGATTTCACCATTGGTGTAACTAAATTGCTGTCCCAGCATCCAATCTAGAATCTCAGTTGCATTTAGTGTTTCTTCACTTGTAAGATGGGAATATATTAGTTTCATTTATAAGCTGTCACGAAGACAAACTCATAAATAATTCTCATAAGAAAACATAACATGATGGCATGTTTTTTATGGCCACATGACACACAGAACAATACTTGATGCACACTTGGATGGATAGTTTTGATTTGCATTTGAATGTGTATTTAATCCTTCAAAAGTATGTTTGAATACATAGTGTATTTGAGATACTGTGTAAGATGCTGAGAATACTATGAATCTTCAACTCCTTAAGATGTGTTCTCTCAAGGATTCACAGCATATTGGGGGAATGAAGCAAATAAATGCTTAGTTACCTTTCAGTTCATGAAGGAGTAACCATGTATATGCTGGATTTACAGGGGTGAGGGGCACCCCTGCATAGCCTTGAGCGCTTTTCCAGGTGGGGGAAGATGTATGAGAAGGAGGAAGCATTCCACCCAGAGGGAATTGCTAATGCAAAAGCCCAAAGACAAGGAGATTATGTCGTGGAACAGAAAATAGATCAGTATGGTGAAAGTGTGGCATAGGTCGGGAGGATGGACAAGCCAGGATCCTGGAGACAAGAACCAGATTGTGAAACCTTCAATGGCCATTGGAGAGTAATGGTTTGTGGGGGGCAGGTTGAAGAGTTTAAATCAGAGAAGCAGGATGAACATTTCCATAAAACAAAGTTCTCTTGCACAGTGATATAAGATCTTGATAATGTTGATGATGGTGAATAGATTCCAAGGAAGGGAGACTGACAGCTGAGCAAAGAAATATTGTAAGAGTTGTGTAAGTTGGTGGCAAGAATTGGGTCATGCCCTATACAAATATCCTAATGAATTAAATTCTTTAGTGAAGTAACCAGTAATTTCCTCCTTTACTTATTGTTCTTATTGAAGTAAAAGTCTGGCATTTGTGAAGAGTGAGTGGTAGGTAATTGGGAAAACTTCTTAGCTACAGGTAGCATTCGCTCTTTGAGAATGCAGGGGCTGGGCCTCACTGATGCTGGCTGGGTCATTCCCTGCGTGTGAGTAGCCAAGAGTGTGAGCGGAGACAAGCAAGATATTTCTGGAAGTTTTTTAACATTACAGGTCCAATCTTTCTGATGGCAATAACATTCTGATATTCCTCAAGGGCAGGAGGTCAAGTAGCTAGTTCTTTGCCTTTTTAAATGATGAGCACCATGATGGAGTTTCTTCCTGCTCTGCCAATTAGCTTCTAATCAGTTTTACTTACTTTTATCTTTCAGCTTTAAAAGCTATCTTTTTACTTTTTCTTGTCTTAGTCCATAGTTTAATCCCTAAAAATTGATGGCATGAGCATCCCTTAGAACATTTTTTTTAAACAAGACAAGCCAAAATTTAAACTACATGTGTAACTACATGTAGGTCCTTACAACCTGTGAGGTACTACTTACTTTGCACTTAAGGGTCTTCTTATCTCCCCCCCCCCTTTAAGTCTTTTGGGTTTGTTTTTTATATGGAAGAAATCTAAAACAAGAATCAGCAAACCATAGCTGAAGAGCCAAATCTGGCTCCCTGATTTTGTACAGAAAGTTTTATTGCCATGTAGCCATGCCCATCCACTTATCTGTTGTCTACAGCTACTTCCTCACTACAATGCTGAAGCTAAATAGTTACCAAAGAAATCACATGGCCTATACAGCTGAAAATATTTACTATCTGGCCCATTGTAGAAAACGTCTGCTGGGTGCTGATGTTATGCTTGTATCCAAGTAGCCATTGGTAATCCTTTGGCTTACCTCCATATGACAAAATGCATACTGTCCATGCTTACTGGATCAATTTCTCAGCCAGCTTCATGTGATGCCCTAGTCAGAATTTTTTTTAAAATATCTTTTTAAAGATTCATTGACACGGTTTCTTTGTTTATTTTTCTGTGGTACTGAGGATTGAACCCAGTGCCTCACATGTGTGAGACAAGCACTCTGCCATTAAGCCACAACCCCAACCCACTCCAGTCAGATTTACCAAACTTTTTTTTGCAATCGTCAGGGAGTTGCATGTTGGGCAGAAAGGCCACCCAACTGCAGTAGTGGCTGTGCAGTTTTGATACTGTGGTATCTGCATCAGGTTGTAACTAATTTCCTGCCTTTAAATGCCTTGTACCCTATGTGGTGTTGAATGACAGGCAATAATACAAACCAATATTGAATTGTCAGAGAAAAAACAGCTGTGACAAAATGTCCAAGTATCACTCTGCCAAGATTTTTTAATAGTTAAATCTTAAAAATACAAATATGAATAATGAAGTAGAAAGGGTCCTATTTATTATATATGTGAATAAGCTCAGGAATAGAAAAACCTTAGTGTTACTATCATATTTTTTCCCTGATTTTGTGACCTGAAATTTTTTTTAAACAAGGAATAGTGTTTATTGATGTATGCCACTGTTATTTTTGTAGTTGCATATGTGCAAAAATATTGACTTAGTCTTTTTTTGTATTTTTTTATTTTATTTTTTTGTATTTTTTATTAGTTGCTCAAGACAATACAATGATCTTGACATATCATACATTTGATTCAAATGGGGTATGAATTCTCATTTTTCCACGTGTACAGATTGCAGGATCACATTGGTTATACAGCCACTCGAAAATTTTACAATTTTATACTTATTCTAAACTCCTAAGAGTAGTTTTAAAACTTTTATTAGAGATTTGTGGTTATACATAGCAATTGGGTTCATCCCAAAACTCATACATGCATGAAACTATATTGATTCATGCTTCCCGCCTTTTACCTCCCCTTTTCCCTCCAGTCCTCCCTCCTGTCTCTCTTCTAGACTCTTCTACTAGGCTTCCTTTCGCTCTTCTATTAATTTGTATTTGATTGGTTCTTTATGTAATCTTATCCTTCCCTCTCCCTTTCATTTGTTTTGCTCTAGCTTCCACATATGAGAGAAAACATTCGACCTTTGAGTTTCTGAGTTGGGTTAATTTCATGGTTTTCAATTTTTAGCAGTCTCAGAATAATGTAAGCCTTTAGAATATTCTACATGTTAAGATGTGACATCTTGATTTGTTTGGTTTCTGAAGTTTATTGAGCACAAATATGTTTTAGGCCCAATTGAATATGGTACTTATTAAAAATAAAAAGTCTCCATTTTCTCTTTCTTTTGAGGACACTACACAGCCAGTATGTACCTGTGCTGCTCGTATTCAGCAGGAATCCTTGAAGATAGTCCATACCATGATCCTTGCCCATACTGTTGTTGTACAGTTAGTATAGTACCACAGGATCCCATCTAGAAGCTAGAAGCTCATGGACTAGAAGCTCATGAAGGGAGGGCCATGTTCTAATTCTTACCTTGCTTAGCATTATACTTTATGCAGGGTTGCTGCTCCCTAATTATATTTTGAATGTCATGAACACTATAAGCAAATGTCTTTGAAAGTTATTTATTTATTTTTTTTTAATTTTTTAAAATTTGTTTTAATTAGTTATACATGACAATAGAATGCATTTTGACATATCATGCATGAATGGAATATAACTTCTCATTCTTCTGGTTGTATATGATGTAGAATTACACAGGTCATATAATCATATATGCACATACGGTAATAATCTCCAATTCATTCTACTATCATTCCTACCTCCACACCCCTCCCCTCTTCATTCCCCTCTGTCTAATTCAAAGTATCTCTATCCCGCCCCCCCTTATTGTGAATTAGCATCCACATATCAGATAAAGCATTTGGATTTTGATTCTTTGGGATTGGCTTATTTCTCTTAGCATGATATTCTCCATTTCCATCCATTTACTGGTAAATGCCATAATTTCATTCTTCTTTAAGGCTAAGTAATATTCCTAAATTCGTAAGCTATTATGAATTGAGCTGTTATAAACATTACTGTGGCTGTGTCACTGTAGTATACTGATTTAAAGTCCTTTGGGTTTAAACCTAGGAGTGAGATAGCTGGGTCAAATGGTGGTTCCATTTCAAATTAAAAGTTATTTATAATGCTTAAATTACTTTAAAAATGTAAGATATAGCTTTGTCACAGAAGGCATTATTCAGAGAGGGATGACTTATTCCAGTTTTATAAACCTGATTATGAAAATGTCATTGGTCATGTTCAAATAAACAGTGTTTTTCCATTTCCTTTTTTTGTTTGTTTTTTTAACTTGTTTCTAGGCCAACCTTTTAAACTGGATCCCAAATCTGCTCATCGAAAACTAAAGGTGTCCCATGATAACTTGACAGTAGAACGTGATGAGTCATCATCCAAAAAGAGTCATACGCCTGAACGCTTCACCAGCCAAGGGAGCTATGGAGTGGCTGGAAATGTGTTCATTGATAGTGGCCGGCATTACTGGGAAGTAGTCATAAGTGGAAGCACATGGTAGGCAACTTTTATCTATATTCTTCCCTGTTATTAAAAGGCAGAATTCATTCTGTTCTTTTTTTTTTTTTTTGAAAGAGAGAGAGAGAATTTTTTAATATTTATTTTTTAGTTTTCAGTGGACACAACATCTTTTATTTTATTTTTATATGGTGCTGAGGATCAAACCCAGCCCCCGCGCATGCCAGGCGAGCACACTACCGCTTGAACCCCATCTCCATCCCTCATTCTGTTCTTTGTTAGAGCATCAATTTGTTAAGCATCCATCCTGAAGAATCAAATGCAGAAAAGCTGTATCAGTTAGCTATTGCTATAATAATGCTACATAACAAATACCCCAAAGTTTAGTGGCTTCAAACAACAACCATTTATTATTGCTAACTAACACCCCCATGTAGGGGTTGGCTGATCAGAGCTAATCTCAACCAGGCTTTGCTTGAAGCTGTAGGTTGGTACCAGGCTGGTTCTGTGTCTCTTCAGCCTCCTTGGATGTGTTGGCCACCCACACAATGTTCTTCTCAAGGAATCCAAGAAGGCAAGCACATTTCAAGCCTCTGCTTTTATAATTTCTACTAAATTCCTATTGGCCAAATTAATATAGCCAATCCCAAAGCCCACAGAGGCATGAGGAGGGAGTGAATATTTGCCAAGCAATCATCTAACCCACTCCTCAGCCAATAAGGAAAAAAAACTTGTTATTAGTGTGTGTGTGTGTGTGTGTTTAAGTTATGGCAGGAATTAGAGGCAAGATCATTGAGTTCTGGTTCCTGGAAGAGCTCTGGTATCTAAATACTGTTCTTTGATGCCTTAAAATGCAGGTTGGCAGACTACAGCCCCTGGGCCAAATATGGCCCAAAGCCTGTTTGTTTGCTTTTTTTTTTAATGTAGTTGTAGATGGACAGCATGCCTTTATTTTATTTATTTTTATGTGATGCTAAGCATTGAACCCGGTGCCTCACACATGCTAGGCAAGGACTATGCCACTGAGCTATAGCCCCAGCTCCAAAGCCTGTTTTTATAAATTTTTTAAAAATGCATTATGGGGGCACAGTTATACCCATTTATTTACATGTTGTTTGTGGCTATTTAGGGGCCACAGTGGCAGAGTTGAGTAGTTAAGACAATGATGTGGTTCACAAAACCAAAAATATTTTCTTTCTGGCCTTTTAGAGAAAAAAAAATCAGCCATTCCTACTTAAAAACATTATTCTTCATTATTTTAACAAAACTAATTTTTGTTACCTTGTATGTTTTGTGATTCAAGATTAGAAAATTAGTGCAAATAGTAAAGGGCAGAATGGGTGGAGGTGAAGCACTGATTATAGGCTTTTGTGAATAATTTCAAGAGTTCTGTTTCATCTAGCCCAGTGACCTTAGCCTGCTGGGTTCCCTAAAACTAAGTGCCAAAATCAGGGAGAAGTCTACATTAGAATTAGCTAAGACTGCAAAGTTGGCCTTCCCTACGCCATAGCCACAAACTCCACCCCTTACTTTGGCCATCTGTCTCATAAATGCAGACTTACTATTGATCAAAAAGGGACCCATTTTGCTTTAATTTAACAAGCCCTCATATGGTGCAACTATGTGCCAGGCAAGGCACTGATCTAAGCATTTTACTCATTTTTTCATCCTAACTGCCCTACAAAAGTAGGTATTGATACTATCCCATTTTCACAGATGAAGTGACTGAGGCACAGGCCCAAGGTCATGAAACTCACAAGAGATGGCAGAGACAAGAATCCACAATCAGGGGTCAAACTCTCAGCCAGAACTCCACAAATATCATCTGTAAAAGACCCAGACACTCAATATTTCTGGTTTTATGGGCCAATTTTTGTTCCAAGTC
>NW_026000249.1:673571-731776 GCF_001458135.2 Marmota marmota marmota | reverse complement strand
GGGGAGGGTACCAGGAATTGAACCCAAGGGCACTTAACCACTGAGCCACATCCCTGGCCCCTTTTTGTATTTTATTAGAGACAGGGTCTTGCTGAGTTGCTTAGGGCCTCACTAAGTTTCTGAGGCTGGCTTTGAACTTGCGATCCTTCTGCCTTCACCCTCTTGAGCCACTGGGATTACAGGCATGCACCACCATGCCCCACAGGGCTTAATTACTCTTTAGAGCTTATAGTAGTATATACTTACTGATAGCTTCATCTGTGCTTTAAAAATAAAACCAATGTTGAAAACTGTATAACCTGAAGATGGTGAGTATTATAACAGTGTTTCTTTTGGTGTAGGCATTGATAGAACACTTCTCATTTTAAAAAGACCTTTCAATTCAAATCTATGAAAATAATGCAATATGTGTCTTTCCTAGTGTGGGCAAAAATCAGCTTGGGCATCCCATTTCTCCCAATAGTGGTACCATTACTGGATGAGTGAGTAGATTTCATTTATTGTAATCCTCATGATTCTCTTTGCCTAGAACATTTTGTTTTCTCAACATCCTGTCTGAAGGTGGAGGGCAAATTCTTCACCATACTAGGCTCTGGGCTAGGTTGGCATTTGCAATTTTTAGCTGCATTGGAGAAAAAGAAAAGCACAGAGGAAAATACCATGAATGTACTTGCAAAAAGGCAATCATTTCTAGTTAATTAATGTGCTATATTAATCTGGGATGGAATTCAATGTCTAAATGATTATAACCCCATTAATAATTATTTATGATAAATGATAGCTGATCACTATGATCTCATTGCCATTGATGAATAATGCTGGAAATTCCACCAGACCACTTTAGTTCCATAAACACAGATCAGCATTACCTTTAAAACATCCTCCAGATGTCAAAACTAACTCTTGAGGGGGAAAGAAATTCTACAATTCATTGCTGCACTTTGGATCTTTACAAACCTGTTTGTGTCAATTTCAGAGAAATCCTCATATCAAGAATAGTTTCATATTTCCTGGGAGGAATTAGCAAGGAAGGGGTTCCTCTACTATTAAATGCTTGTGACACCTTGACTTACAACAGCTAATGACACATATATTTTCTCATGAAATATAGTCCTGACTTTAAATTAACGTGTATGTTATGATCCGTGCAATGGGGCATGTTAACATTGCTCTGAGAAACATAATTTTTATATTTTTTTAATTCTCCATGTCTCACTGCACAACTTAATGGAACATTACATTGTGCTTGCCCCTTTCAAGCTCAATGGAATTATGTACATAGTTTTACAGATTAATGATAATATAATGGTATTTTCCTTTGCCTAATGGACTATGCACTTGGTTATTTTCTTATTCTCTAATGCTGTTAATGTGCACTGGGTGTTTTATGAAATGGTGTTAACTAAACCTATAATAATGAGTTAATGCCACAATTACTAGACCAGAAGTCGAAAGGGCAGCAGAAGATTTCTGGAGTTTGCTCCTAATTTTAACCTTCTCTATATTTCCTATTTGCTGAATACAGCCATCCCTGATGTAGCTACACAGAATTCAGTTAAGGTTCAAATGGGAAATAAACATAAAAATTCTTTAATAAAAAATTAATATGGTATGTAGCAACAAGAAGGAAACAACACAGATGTGGTTATTTTGTGATGCAAATGTAGTTCCCACATTATCTGAAAACTGGAAATAGCGTCTGCCAGGGCATACAGAAGATCACTGGGAGAGATATTTTAAATTGCAAAATGAAAACCATTTCAAAGTATATGAGTTAAGACTTGGCAGATTAACAGAAGTCAATCAAGGTGCTCCATGAAGGAAGGGAGTCAAAAGTTATGGGACTGTAGCACCCTGGGAGTACAAATCAGCTGGTCTGCTACTTTATGCATGGAGTCACCATGACTGGCTGCCCACTACTGAAGCAGGTGTTGCCAGGTGCTCAGCTGAAGCTTCCACAAGCCTCATATCTACTGTCTACCATCAGAACAGAGTTCCCCTCCTCTCACAGTTTCTGCATCTTGTGCAAGGGCGTTGCAATAGCAGAACCTGACCTTTGGATTCTGGGAAATGCAACCAAGAATTCTCTCTACAAGTAGAAGAGGATCAACATGAGGGAAGACAGGATGCGGGGTTGACATCACAGATGGGCTGGCACATTGATTTAATGGATGATGCCATGTTTTATTAAGTTTCATTTGAACTCCCTACTCTTAAAGTGACTGTATTTTAACTCAACATGTAATTTTTAAAAGAATGTCATTTTAACAAAGACCAATGAATTTTTCCCCTCTTCACTGGGTAAGGTACCATATGTCAATATCCAATTACACTGGCTTCTGCTATAACATATTAAAAGTTGAACTATGAGTCATTCACTCTATTAAGAGTGATGTGTTTTGCTTATCTTAGTAACTGTGAAATGCTTTGAATATTACAGGGCATGTCTCAGAGAGGTTAAAGGAGATTAAGAAGCTTAGAACATTGTAGAAAAAAATCTTAACATTTTTAGTTTTGAACAGTGAGAGCATTTAGGATAACTGGATATCTCTCCACTCAAAGATATTTTTAAAATTTAAAAATATTAGGAAATATAATCAGGAGAGCTCTTGGCAGTGGTGACTTATAAAATTTCTGGTGAGGGACGGCATTATAAAGTGTCATAAGTTTGTGGCCTTTTGAGTCATCCTAGGTTCAAATTCTGATTCCAGTACTTACTGTTAATGTGTCATCAGACATTATAATGAAGTAATAGTTACTGAATATTACATGTCAGGCCTTGGGCCCAGGATTTAAAATGCATTTTTTTTCTCTTTTACCTCTTAAAATAAGCTTGGGAGATGGAGACTATTATTGTCCCAGTGTTATAGATGAGAAACTGAGACTGAATGATGACAAGGGATTTATCCTCATAAATGGAAATCATTCTCATCACTTGCCTTTGGCAAAGTGCATTCAAAGTCATGGAAAACTACAATTGAAAAATTTAAAGAAGATCAAAAGGACAAGTCTAGGTTACACTGTCCAATATCATAGCCATAAACCACATGTGGCTATTTAAATAATTATCTTAATTAAAATTAAATAAGATGCTCCTCCACTTATGATGGGGATATGTCCTGATAACCCCATAGTAAATGGAAAAATATCATAAGTGAAAAATGGATTTACTACACATAATCTACTAACCATCATAGATTAGCCTAGCCTATTTTAAATGTTCTCTGAACACTTAAATTAGCCTACAGTTGGGCAAATTGATCTAACATGAAGCCCACTGTATAATTAACTGCACAATTTATTGAATGTATTTCATGGAAGAGTACAGGAACAGTTGCTTCCCCTTGTGATCATGTGACTGCCTGGGAACTGTGGCTCACTGCCCCTGCCTGGCTTTGCAAGAGAAGATCATACTTCATTTGACTAGCCCAGGAAGACATCCAAACTCAAAATTTGAAGGAAGTTCCTAGTGAATACATATCACTTTCACACCATTGTAAAGTTGAAAAATCTTTAAATTGGACCATCAAGAACCATCTATAAATTTATAGTTGCGTTCCTCAGTTTGACTAGCCAGTTGAGTGCCTGAATAGCCCATGTGGCTCCTGGCCACCGTACTGAACGGAACAGAACATTTCAATCATTGCAGAAAGTTCTATCTGTTGGTACTGGTAATTCATGAGAGAAAGTAAAACAACAAAGTATGTAGTGAAGATTCTTTTGCAGTGTTTGAACTGAAAACAAGACTGTGGACAAATACAATGGCCCCTTTCTGCCTACAGTATGTTTAGGAGAGAAGAAGATGAGGAATACAGGTGTTGGGGTTCTTAGCTAATCTTTCACTTAAAGAGAATGAACAGAGACAACAGATGATCACATTTTCTTAACCCCATGAAAAAAAATTGACCATAGAACAGGTTAAGTACACACACACGCAATGTCATTCACTGTTTTTGTTGTTGCTATTTTGTCTCTGCAGGTATGCCATTGGCCTTGCTTACAAATCAGCCCCAAAGCATGAATGGATTGGGAAGAACTCTGCTTCCTGGGCCCTTTGCCGCTGTAACAATAACTGGGTGGTGAGACACAACAGCAAGGAGATCCCCATCGAGCCAGCCCCCCACCTGCGACGCGTTGGCATCCTGCTAGACTATGATAATGGCTCCATCGCTTTTTATGATGCTTTGAACTCCATCCACCTCTACACCTTCGATGTGGCATTTGCACAGCCTGTGTGCCCCACCTTCACCTTGTGGAACAAGTGTTTGACGATTATAACTGGTCTTCCTATCCCAGACCATTTGGACTGTACAGAGCAGCTGCCATGAGCATCTGACCACATGAAGCTGCTTTCCAGGAGTAACAAAGTTTGAGGCTATTATTCACTATTTAGGGGATTAAGAAAGCACAGGTTTCAAGAGTGTGATTAAATCTCCCCCAAACTGTCCATAAATCAGCTAAAATAGGGTTCAAATGGGAGATTTCTTTTTCTTTTACTGTGTTTTGTATTAAGTACAGGCTTTAATAATTTTTTTTGTATTTAGAGGAAAATCTATAGATTATTTATAAAAGAAACATAATCGGGATTACAACTGTTAGGAATGACTTGGTTTTGCACATTGAGAGGCCCATAAGTTTGCCAGCTCTTTACAACTTTTATTTCATCACTGTCTATGGGCTTGCAAAAAAAGAAAAAGGAAAAGAAAATAAAACAAAAAAACCTTTTGTAGATTTGTACGTTTATTCACTTTCTCACATAATATTTCATACTGAGCCCATGGTAGGTCCTGTCACTTTGACAGTGCATTACAGAATATGCAGCTATTTTAAATACAAATAATTTTTAACCTAGTAGGGAAACAAACAGGCTTTCTTACTATGGTGTAATTTGAAGTATTTTAACTGTGATGTCAAAAACTTGTGGATCAACTAGAATAGAGTAAGAAGGAGAATGGATAAAATTGACTTTGAATTGAACTTTGAACCTCAGACTTAGCCAGGGCTCAATCTTTACTCTCTGGTGGTTGATGGGATAACTTTGGGAAGAAAGGTTCTGAAACCTTTGGCCATACATAACCCTGCTTCTCACAGGGCTAAGGATTCTGGGCTAATATTATGAATGAGATTGCAATTGAAAATAGTCACTTTGAATCCTACAGATTATTCAGAAATTTAGGCTGATTTGTGTTTTCTCAGAAGCAGGATTCTGTTTGATGATATAATACTATTTTATCCTTTTAATAGTTTTTTTAGGCATGTGAAATTTCTTCACTACATTTAATAGTTGTCCTATTTCCCCTTCCCCCAATTGATTTTTTTCCCTTTTCTCTGGGGCTGAGGAAATAAATAAACACAATCTGTCACGAATGGCAGCACACTTTGAATTGATTTTGTTCTCTAGGACATCAGCACATGGCCCTGATCACAACTACCATGTCCAAAAATAAGTCACTGAAAAACACATAATATTTATGAGTTAGTAATAGCAAGGAACATTGCATAAAACACTATTCACTAGAATATATGTCTCAAGTTATTATAAACAAACATTAATTAAACACATCTTGAAAGATGTAGAAGTCCCTCCATATTCTAGTATAGTAACATAGAATTGTAAAACAAAAACAAAAAGAAAGAAACTCACTATTTGCATGCAAGAACCTGCAAATAGAACCTGCTAATCAACTGTCAGATGGGGTTCTTTGCATGCTGCTCTGACACATTGTAATGGTCCCTGAATTAAGGCTTTCTGGAGCAGTCTTTGGACTGGAAGTTTGCTATTGGTTCTACCTTGATGAAGGGCATGACTTCTAGAAAGATTTGTGATGGCTAAAATATTTATCTGGGCTACTGAGTCAGCCAATAAATAAACAGACTGGTAGATTTAGGCATCATTTTTAGTAATTTTGCTTTTAACCAAATCAATCATTTCCCTGAAGTCAATAGACCCATTGTTTTAGCACCACATGGCCAAGGCTTATGTGATTGCCAAACTGGACTTTGAGGGAGACCAAGCCAGCTTCCTGTGTCCTTTTGTCTCTTCCCTGGCAGATGCTGTCCTTTTTCTTATTGGATAAATTCTATATATTTACTACATTATTTATACCCAGATGAATATTTTGATAGCTATGTAAGACAATTACACATCTAAGAAATAGACACCTCAATGAAAAAAAATGAATCATTTTTTGGCAACTAAATGTTTTTTTCTTTTGTTTAACAATGTAAAACAATGTGTATTTGCCTTCCCTGAATAAATAGAAAGGGTTCTCTCAGTAATTTTTACATACATTTTGGGTTACTGGATAATGGATATTTTAATGCACTTTGTACACTTACAGGTTCTGAATATAAGGGTCTAAAACTCAGTTTCTGAGTTTTTAAAACCATGGTCTCCAGGTACCAATAAATGCTACAGTTTGCCTTATGATGTTAACAGAAAGCATTTACTGGAAGGACACTATTTCCATGAATATAATGTTTTTCAATATAAAGATGTTACTACTCAAGTTTTCACTCCAAGCTGTTTAGGGTATGTTTTGGCTATTTTTATAAGGATAAGAGATTATGTTATAATTTTGTTGTGAAAGTCTCACTTTTGGCTAACTTAAAACCATTGTGGATGTAGCAGCTACTATTTCCAGGTTGTCACATTTACAGGAAAATATGTATATGGTGAAAGGCCACCGTGTTTTAATTACTGTAATGGTGTAGAAAAAATTTCCATGTGGATTTTTTTGAAAGTCTAAAAAAATATATGCTGTAAACATTTGCTGCAGTATAATAATGCATTCTCTTCAAATGGATTGGGGTCACAATATTTTATTTTACTTTTTTGAGGTCTTCACTTCACCGGAAGCATTTCAATATAGGAGCAAAAGAGATGGCAGTGCCAATTAAATGAATACAACAAAATTGACATGGCACCAACCAAAGTTACAAGGGCTGGCATCATGGTTGTATGATAGCTCAGTATCCCAGAACCCTGGGCTCAGAGAGGCCCTAAGCTTGGTTCAATGCTCTTCTGTCACTGTCATGAAATTCTTAATAATTTTTGAACAAAGGGCCTGCATTTTCACTTTGCACCGGGTCCTGCAAATTATGTAGTCAGTCCTGATAGCAGAACTCAGAAACATGGTACCTCTCTTCCTAGTGGATAGAAAGAAGTCTGGATCCAAAGTGGAAAATTGCTGGCTGTATCATTCAAGTAGGAATCTAAATGGTGAATTAAGATGAGGGTGGACTTAGGCGAAGATTTTCTTTCCAGCTTTAAAGAAAGTGACTTCAAAAACTGACTGCAAATATGGATGATGGTTTCTGCTGGACAAGAGGAGATAGCCTGAATCAACAGGCTTTTAATTATGGTACTGCTATATTGACCTTTAACTTCTGAGGAACTGAACTAGTGCCCTCTAGTCAACGTGGAATTCCATCCCAGCTCCAGGCACATTTGCAACTGCCTGCAGAGACACATGCCTATGTGCTCACAGACATGTATATTTGGTGTTGGGAAGTTGACATCTGGTCTGCCTTCATGAAATACCAAAAAGCACACAAAGACAATGACGACGGCAAGAGGAAGTTTTTGAAAATAGTGCTCCTCATTCTGCGCTCTATTTTACCCCCCAGGAGACATTTGGCCATGTCTGGAGTCAATTTTGCTTGTCACAACTTGGGGGACGCATTGCTACCAGCATCTAGTGGGTAGAGGTCAGGGATGGCATTGAACATCCTGCAGCTCCACCACCACAAAGAGTTATCTGGCCCAAAATATCACTTGTTTCCAAGTTCAAACGTTCTTGGTTGTTGGCCTTTTTGAAATGCAAAACTCTAATGCATAAATACATTTTAATATTTCTATAATTGATTCAGTGCCTGATATACCAAAAAAAGTGGACGTCGTCAATTCAAAGGTTCTCTGCAGTGACTCCTTCAAAAATGTTTACGAACTACTTAACAAAATCCGAAATCTGTAAAATAATCCAAGCCTGTGTAAATGGGAATCACTGAAAAGTATCATGATTTGGAGGAGCTTAGTTTGGGAATGAAAAATTGTTTTTCTTTACTCCACCTTGCACTGGACAAAGTCACTCCTTGGTACTTGAATCACGCTGCCACGCCCTTAGTCCAGACTATTCTCTTGATTGCTGTTGCTTCCTGGTTCAAAATAAAATCAATTTTGTGGCACCAAAACAGATCTCTGCCTATCTCTGTTGCCTTTTTGCCATTTTATGTGTTCACATTTACAATTTTTACAAACTTCTGATTTCCCTTACAATTTTGCGAGGGTTCATTTTCTTTAATATCTGAAACTGTTTCATATCTGCCCTCAG
This sequence comes from Marmota marmota marmota, assembly GCF_001458135.2. Taxonomy (NCBI): domain Eukaryota; kingdom Metazoa; phylum Chordata; class Mammalia; order Rodentia; family Sciuridae; genus Marmota; species Marmota marmota. Next base: position 723,443 of record NW_026000249.1, on the reverse strand, counting down.
CCCATCTTGAGTCAAAAAGATACTTTTTTAAAAAAGACTAAAAATACCCCACAGGCAATTTTAAAACAATAAAAGATAAGTGATTAAGGGATAGAAAAGGATAGAAACCTAGTGCAAAGATTGCTTGAAGTTTAGTCTCAGAGGTGGGATAGAGAAGGGCAAAGTAATGACCATCAGCAGAGGAGTGGTTGTCTTTACAAATATAGTCTAGAACAGTTCCAGCAGATGGTCCATAAATAAATACATGCCCACTCCCATCCCAGGATTATTGGACCTGACTCTGGCATCTTGGAGATGCAAGCCCTTTTTACCTAGGTCTACGCTGTCCACTGGGCCCCAGCATTAAGACCACTGTGAGCTTCTTCAAAAGGCCCACTCTACCTCACCCCAGGTCTGCTGGTCAGAACGTCTGGAGGTGTGACAATATGAGTTCTAACCTGCACGGCAGGAGATTCTAATACCAGCAAAAGTTTGCTGGGCATAGCTCTGGAGAGATTTTTTCAGTCTCACAGCCCATATAAAAGAGGCACTTGCAACCTGAAATGGATATTCAAGGCAAAATGTGCTTTAGAGGCAGCATGATGTAATGCAGTGATTCTTCACTTGACTTTGCATTAAAATCCTTTTTACACATGCTGATTCCTGAATTCCATCCTGAAAGATCAGGGATGAGAAGGTCAGGAATGTGACCCAGCAACCTAGAACTTTCTAAAGTACAGCCAGGATTGGCAACCAGTGCTATAGCTGGCCACTTGAAGGGTCAGATAGTGAATACACATGGTCTCTACAGCAACTATTTATGTCGGTTGCCACAGAAGGAAAGCAATCACTGAGAATATGTAAATAAATGGGCGTGGTTGCATTCCAATAAAACTTTATTTACAAGAACAGGCATTGGACTGGACTTGCCTGTGAGCTCTAGTTTGCTGCCCTCTGCTATAGTGGATGCTGAGCTGACAACCCAAAGCCCTCAGGCATTCTCTACTCCCTTGCTCACCCAGGACTCAGCCTTGTTCCTTCACGCCTCAGTGAACTCTGAAAGTCCTTTCCAACATTGAATTACATCAATTCTGTGAAATCACATAAACTTGGGGAGAATTAGTTACGGAGTGCTTAAGATAGGGCCTCTCAATGGGTATTAGAAGATACATTCATTCAACAGTCCAGAGTGGGGTATGCCAGGGTTCTAGTGATTAGCTTTACCGCCTTCATAATTTCAACTCAAATCAGCCCTTCTCACAAGTGACAGGTGTGTAAAATATATTCCCTTTGATAAGAGTTTTGAAGTACATTTAATTTGAACTTTTGAAACTGAACAGACACCACTATAATTAATCACCTTTCAAAGTTAACTTGAAGGGCATGTCATACACTCCACAGGGTAGCTCACATTCCATCTATTTTTTAAAATATACTAGTAAAATATGTTTAAAAAAGATAGTTGCTTGTAATTATAATAAGAGCACAAAAAGGAAGCACATGGAACTTGCAAAATCCCTTTTCCCTTGAGTATCATTCTCCCTATAGGGTGAACATTTAAGAGCATAAAATAAAAACAGGGCTGAGATTTTACAGAGAAAACTTTCTTGTAGTTGTCCTATCTTAGCATGGGCAATTTATGGAAAGGAATTCAGGTCTCTCTTTGGATCTTTTTCAGCCATGTCCTCCTGAGAGAATTATTAAAGCATGATTAAATAGGAAGCCTAGCAATTAACGAGCAAATATGTCAGGGCCGAAAACCAATTACCAATTAAGAAGCGGCACAGAAAAATGATTTAATGAACATTGGTTCTTTTGCACAGTCTATTTATTCTCAAAGCTCAATTTTTATTATGGTCATTAAAAGCTATTCAATTTAACTAAAGCATTTCAAATAATAATGCTGATTTTCCCCTTCACTAATCATATTCTCCCTTCAACAACTGTCCTCCCTCACCTTTTCTTCTCTGTCAAGTTTCTCAAGGGGCTGTTCACACCTGCTGCTTCTGATTCCTCACCTATCATTGTACCTCTCCATATCCCATTGGAAGTTCAGTGTTTTTGTTCCACCAAACAGTGCTTGCTGACATAAAAAATGGCGTCCATGTCAATAAAACCAGAACATTCTCAGATGTTCACTTGGCTTCATCTTGACATACAGCAGTTTTTTTATAGACCACCTAGTTCTTTTTTAATACCTCCCTAGGCAATGCCGTCCACATCATCACTTCATTCACTAGTCTGTGCAGAAGGCTCCCAAATTCAAATCTCTAGCTTCAATTTCTTCACTGAGTTCAGTCCTACACATTGACCTATTTTTTTAGTGATAATTTTTAAATGCCTAAAAAGTTCAGTATGTCCAGAACTGCACTCATGACCTCTCCCCCAAACCACCTCCTAGCCAACATGTTGCATGAACCCAAAGCTACAGATTCATGTTTGATATCCCTCTCACTCATGTCCAATCCATCACCAAGTCCTGTTGACTTTATCTCTTAAATGTTTTACTGATCTACTTCTTTTTGCCTCTGCATACAACCTCAAGTCTGAGCTTTCATGTCTCTAACCTCTATCACTGAAATAACCTCTGACTAGTCTACCTGTAATCTATAATCACATTTTCTCCTTCTTTTAATCCCCCAGAACAGCCAAGGTCATCTCTAAATCGAATCATGTCACACACATCTACATACTCATTCCACCACTGTCATCCTCATTCCCAAATTTCTTATATTAACTAAAAAACCTCATAGTTTCTCTGAAAAATTTCTGCAGTGCACTCCTGATGGATTTGTGCCTGCAAATCTTAATATCATCTTGAACCATTCTCTCCTTATTCCCTGCACTCTGGCCAAACTGGCTGTTGTAACCATGCTCTGATCTGCCACAGACCTCTTCTTGGGCCACTTTTCCCTCACCTTCTTAACTAATATTTCACATTGCTTCTCAACATTAGCTCCTGGAGAATCTTTCCCTGACCTCTCTGTATGAGCCAAATTCCCCTCATTCATAAAGAAATCAGTGCCTTCCTTTATAATGTTTGTAACAGTTGCAATTTAACATTTGTTTGTGTAATGTTTGTTAACCATTTCTGATCATATGCCCGCACGAAAACTGTAATATCCCTGAAGTCTTAGACCAGGACTGGCATAGACCAATGTTTGCCATATAGTAGGTATGCAATAAATATTTAGAGCAGAATTTCCATTTCTTGTGAATATATTTTACATTTAACTTTCTGTTAAATTCACAGCATCCACCATGCTTTTTAAAAATACTTGTATTCTTAAAAAAAGTGCTTCATACTGGCAGCAAGCACATATACTTCAAAATAAAAATAGTATCAAAATAAAATCTAGAACATCTACCTTCTGGCTGTTTTAATCCTCTCTTATCTTCAGGTCACCAGGCAAAATCAAAACCCTGAATTTGGGCAAGCAAACATGCCCATCAATCTTATAATGTCCTGCTTGGCTCCTGCCCCTGAATGCTAAGACTAGAGTTGCACTTACATAATTCCTATTTGCTGGATCACCTCATCCCACACTCTAAAACATCCCATGTGAAAATGAAGTGTCCTTTAGGGTATCACTAACTCCATCTTGAAGCAGGTCCTCTTTGACCTTGATGCCCCCGCCAAGTAGCTCCACTCAGTTCCCCAGATACACAGACTCCCTGTCCTATGCTGCAGCATCAGAGTCCAGCCTCCTTCAGTTTTCAGTAGCTGTATTCTCTGGCCTTGAACCCTTTTAATTTGATCTCTAATATAAACTTTGGATTTCCCAGGTGGCAGCAGCTGTCTGCTTTGAATTCCATCCAATGCCTATGTTGCTTGTTTGCTCAACATCTCAGGTCACCAACTCAGTGCTCTGCCCTACTTCTTATTTTTTTAATTTTTATTTATTTATTTATTTGATACCAGGGATTGAGCCTAGGGGCCACTGAGCCACATCCCCAGCCCTATGCTGTATTTTATTTAGAGACATGGTCTCACTGAGTTGCTTAGTGCCTCTCCATTGCTAAGGCTGGCTTTGAACTTGTGATCCTACTGTCTCAGCCTCCCTAGCTGCTAGCATTACAGGCATGTGCCACTGCAGCCGGCTTCTGCCCTACTTCTTTACATTAGCTGATTTCTTTCTTTTCTTTATCACTTCAAAGCCTGTTCTCATGTTCCCAGATCTGTTTTCTTTCAATCCCTTTAAATGAACTGGTCCATACCCAGATTTCCCAAAGACACAGTGACTCAAGGACAACTCCACGTTTACCTGTCCTGGTAACTATGTTCAGTCTATAAGAACCTCACTTGAAATAATGAAGACATAGTAAGTGAAAAGTAACAGGGTAACCAAAGATATAGTACATAGACACTGATAGAAACAAAGCAGAATGATTCTATTAAGAGAAGACAAAGTCAATTTCTATACAAGAACATTTCCAGAAATAAAAAGGGACACCACATAATAAAGGGTTCAATTGGCCAGAAAACCTATCAACCATAGAGTGTTCCAACAGTATGAAACCTATCAACATTTTTACTTTCTTTAAAAAGAAAAGGAAAAATACAAATATATAAATAGATTATTTAAGCCAGGCATGGTGGTGCACACATGTAATCCCAGCCACTTGGGAGGCTGAGACAGGAGGATCAAAACTGCAAGATAGCCTCAACAATTTTCCAAGGCCTTAAGCAACTTAGCGAGTCCCTGTCTCAAAATAAAAAATAAAAAGGGCTAGGAATGGGGCTCAATAGTAGAGTAGCCCTGGGTTCAATCCCCTATACCAAAAAAAATACCCAGATTCTTTAAAAGAAATCTAATATATTTCAGTAGGCACTCATAATAAATTTTCAGTTAAATAGGAATAGAAGAAAACTATTTATTTTTGTCTGTAAACCTACAACAAGCATGATGTGTTTTTATTTTATTTTATTTTTTGATACTGAAGATTGAACTCAGGGGCACTCAACCACTGAGCTACATCCTGAGCCCTATTTTATATTTTATTTAGAGACAGGGTCTCACTGAGTTGCTTAGGGCCTCATTGTTGCTGAGGCTGGCTTTGAATTCCCAATCCTCCTGTTTCAGCCTCCCCAGCTGCTGGGATTACAGGTGTGCACCACTGTGCCTGACCAAGCATGATTTTAAGTGAAGCAATTCCAAAGTAGTCCTTTCAAAATCAGGGCCAGACAAGGGATACTCAGTTCTACCACCACATGGCATTTCTCTCTAGGTTATTGTCAATGGGATGAGAGGAATAAAGACGAAATGATGAAAAACAAGGCTCAAAATTATCTTTATGGGCAGAAATAACTAGATAAAATTATTTTTCAAGTTCATGTAGAAAATTAAATTTCTAAAAAGTCAATAATTAATAATAAAAGGAGGAAGGAGGAACCCTTGAACCCAGGGCTACTCTACTACTGAGCCCCATCCCAGCCCTTTTTATTTTTTATTTTGAGACAGGGTCTAGCTAAGTTGCTTAAGGAGGAGGGAGGGAAGGAAAGAGAGAGATCGAGAGAGAGAGAGAAAGAAGAAGAAGAACTTGCCATATGATATATTAAAATGTACTGAAAAGACTCTGTAATGAAAATATTAGGGTAGTCGTACAAAATAGTCAAGTAGATCAGTCAAATCATTTTAAAATGTAAAAGAAATTTTAGCAGAAAATGTGTATAAATAGAGGTAGGGAGAGTTTCCTAAGCAAGAAAAATCATAGATGTTTGACTACAAAAGTCAAAACATATTTGAAAAAGTTCAACCTCTCTGTCAAGTTTTTACAGAAGTTCAAAATGAAACAGCAAGCCAATGCATTTTGCCTTCCAACTGATTAACTGAAATAGAAAAGAACAATAATATACAATGTTTATCAAGATTCTGTCACTCTCAGCACTTTGCCAGGATATTCTGAATTGATGCAATCTTTTGGGGGAAGTAATCTGGTAATGATAAATTCACAAAATGCATGACATTCTTGCTCCTTAGGAATATATTCTATAAAACATAAATTGGACAACTTTCTATAAAGGGCAAAATGGTAATTATTTTAGGCACTGGGGGCCATATATGGTCTCTGTAATATATATTTCTTTTTTTTTAAAGAACCATAAAAACACTTTCTTAGCTCTCAGACTACAAAATCAGGCAACTGTGCAGATTTGGTCCAGGGACCATAGTATCCCAATGCCTGCTAAAAATTAAAGTACCACTTCTTAAGGATTTATGCAAAAAGCTGTAAATCACAGTGGCAAAAAACCTGGGGACAAACTGAATATAAATTGACTGAGAAAAGGTTGAGTACATTGTCATTTATCCATACCACAAAATATTTATACAGCTATTAAAAAGTCATAAAAATGAGCTACAAGCATTATCAGTGATGTGATGCCATGAATGAAAATGCAAACAATAATGACAAAGTATCCTCTAGATGGTGTTGCAGACAGCCCTTCTTGTACACGAGAATCATCTGGAATGCTATAGTGGACAGAACCTAGGATGGTCCCATGATGCCCACTTGCTAATATTAACAACTTGTTTAATCCCCTCCCCTTGATCATGAGCAAGACCTGTGTGTTGCTCGCAACCAATATAATATGGCAATGATAATGGGATTTCATTCTTAGAATTATACTATATTTAAATAAAGCTTCATCTCGCTGGTATATTCTATAGAGAGTCTCATTGCTGGCTTTAAAGCAAGTGGCTATATTTTTAAAATTATTATTATTAAATTGAAATATAATAATTGCACATACATATAAGGTACAATGTGACACATTAATACATTTGTTACATGTGTACAATGCAGAGGTTGATTTCTATAAAAATGTTCTTGCTCAAAATAAAGTTAGATTCTTTCCAGCTCTCTGTTACACCTAGGCTGTAACTGACTGAAACAGAGAGCACACCTAACTCAGCATCTTGGTATTTACTTGGTATCCACTTGCTAGAGCAAGTGGCCATATTATGAGAGTCATGTGGCAGCAAACTCTGGGTGGCCTCTGGAACCTGAAGGCAGCCTCTAGCCGACAGCCAGAAAGAAACTGGCATTTCTACAGCCACATGAAAATGAAATTTGCCAACTTGGAAGCAGACCTCCTCCAGTCAAGCCCCAGATGAGAATGTAGTCCAGCTGAAAAACTGAGGTAAGCTTTGTGAGACCTTGAGCAGAAAATCAACTAAACCACATCTGAATTCCTGAAACACAGAAGCTGTAAGATAATAAATGTGTGAAACTGTAAGTAAAACTGCACTATTAGAACAAATGGGCTTAACAGAACTTTATAGAACAGTCCACCCAATAGCTGCATAGTTCACACTTTTCAACACATGGAGCATTCTCCAGGATAGACCATAAACCTTAACAAATTTAAAAAATTCAAAATCATATATCTTATCTGACTCTAGTGGAATAAATCTAGAAATAAAAAGAGGAACTTTAGATATTGTACAAATATGTAAAAATTAAACAACATTCTACCGAATGGCCAATGAGTCAATGAAGAAATCAAAAGAGAAATTTAAAAATTTCTTGAAATAAATGAAAATGAAAACACAATGTACCAAAACGTTCAGAGTACAGCAAAAGCAGTACTAAGAGGGAAGTTCAGAGAAACAAGTACCTATATTTTTAAAAAGGTATCAATAAACAAAAATGCAACATAAGGAATTAAGAAAGAAAAAAAGCAAGCCAAATATAAATTAGTAGAAAAGAAATAACAAAGATCAAAGCATAAATAAATGAAATAGAGACTAAAAAATAAGAAAGATCAATGAAAAGACTTTTTTGAGAAGATAAAAATAATTAGGAAACTTTTAGCTAGAATATCCAAGAAAAAAAGAAGACCAAAATAAATAAAATAGGAAAGGACACTACAACTGATACCACAGAAAGAATAAGATTCATTGAAAACTACAATGAACAATTATGAGCCTACAAATTGGAAAACCTAGGAGAAATGGGTAAATTCTCAATACATGCAACCTACAAAAATTGAACCACGAGAACATAGAAAACCTGAACACACTAATAACAAGCAATGAAACTGAGTCAGTAATAAAGTCCCTGAACAAAGTAAAGCCTGGGATTGGATGGTTTTGCTGCTGAGTTTTACCAAAACTTAAAAAAAAAAAAAAACTAACATCAATTATTCTCAAACTATTCCAATTGGAAAGGGAGGGAACACTTCTAATTTTATTTTATAAGTCTAGTATTACTCTGATACCCAAACTATACAAGAACACAGCAGCAACTAGGAAAAAAAGAGAAAGAAAGCTACAGAAAAATATCCCTGATGAATATAGGTGTGAAAATTCTCAACAAAACACTATCAAATCAAATCCAACAACACTTCAAAAAACTTATAGATCATGATCAAGTGGAATTTATCCCAGGGATGCAAGGATGCCTCAACATATGCAAATCAATAAACATAATACATCACATCAACAGCATCAAGGATAAAAAGCATATGATCATCTTAATAGATGCTGAAAAGGTGTTCAATAAAATTTGATATCCCTTTATGATAAAACCCTAAAAAATAGGTATGTAAGGAATGTGCCTCAATGTAACAAAGGCTAGATATGATATACTCATAGCCAACATCATACTGAATGGGGGAAAGTTGAACCTTTCTTCAAAGATCAGGGACAAGACCAGGATGCTGCCAGGCAAGATGGTGCACACCTGTAATCCCAGCTATACAGAAGGTCAAGGCAGGAGGATCTCAAGTTCAAGGCCAGCTTCAGCAATTTAACAAGATCCTGTCTCAAAATTTAAATTAAACAAAAAGATAAGGATGTCCATTTTTTAATAGTTTGACTAATTTTTATTATATTTCATCTTTAAACATTTAAAAATTATTAAGTTTTCATTAGTTCATCTCAATTATACAGAATGGGGGTTTTCATTGTGACATATTCCCACATATATAGAAATACAACTTGATCAATTTTGCCCCCACCCTTCCCTCCTTCCTCCCCATGACCCCCTTCCTCTATACTACAGTCACCTTTCTACTTTTATGATATGTCTTTTTCCCCCTTTATCTTCCACATATGGGGAAAACATAACAATATGTTTCTCTCTCAAATCTCATTTATCTTGCTCAAAATTATGTCTCCAGTTCCATCCATTTTCCTCCAAATAACATATTTCATTCTTCTTTATGGCTGAGTAAAACACAATTATGTATATATACCACATTTTATTTATTCATCTGTTGACAAGCACATGGGCTGGTTCCATAGCCTGGGTATTGTGAATTGTGCTGCTATAAACATGGATATGTGTATATTGCCAGAAGGAAGCCTACTTTCATCACTCTTATTCAATATAGTGTTGAAACACTTAGCCAGAGTAATAAAGAGAGAGAAAGAAATAAAGGACATCCAAATAGGAAAGGAGGAATTCAAATTATTCCTATTTGAATGTGACATGATTTTATTCATGGGAAAAATGCTATTGAAAAACTCTTAGGACTGATCAACAAATTAAATAAAGTGGAGAGATACAAAATCAACATACCAAATTAGTAGCTTTTTTATATACCAACAACAAAATTTCTAAGAAAGAAATCAAGAAGGTCATCACATTTTAAACAGCTACAGATGTGTGAATAAATGGGCAAGAAAATGTGGTATGCATACACAATGAAATATTATTCAGCCATTAAAAAATTCTGTCATTTGCAGCAACATGGATAAAACTGAATGACATTATGTTAAGTGAAATAAGTCAGACATACAAAGACAAACACTACATTTTCTCACTCATATGTGGAAGCTAAAAAGTTGTGGAAGTAGAGAATAGAATAATAGTTACCAGAGCCTGGGAGGGAGGATGGAGAGAGGATGGTTAATGATTCAAGGGTGCACTTGGATAAGAAGAAAAGTTCCTGGTATTCTCTAGCATAGCAAAACTACTATGGGTCACCACAACTAACTTAATATTTCAAAATTGCTAGTAGGATTTTCTATGTTCCCAACACAAAGAAATGAGAAACATCTGAGGTGACAGATATGCTGATTGCCCTGATCTGATCATCACACATAATATACATGTTTTGAAATGTCACCATGCACTCCATAAATATATACATTACTATGTGTCAATTAAAAATATTTTTTTATTTTTCTTGTGGTTCTTTCACCTGGAGTGGTAGAATAAACTCTGATGAGCAATTTTTTAAATATAAAAAGTAAATATATTTAAATAAGACAATGGTTCTGCATACAGGAATTTTCAATTGATTGCTTTTCAACCTAAATCATATTTGGTTTTACCTACTTTGTGTTTCCATTTTTTCACCCCCAAAAGAATTTGAGTAACAGAGAAGACAGGGTCAGGTGAGAAAAATAGTCCTGAGTTGGAAAATTGGAGCAGGCCTATTCAGATGGAGTTAGCTGCATAGCTTTCAGTGGTCCGACTGTTTCTTGGAGCCTGTAGTCAGCACCCAATAAATAAGTGAATGTAGATGATGACAAAGATGAATACCCTAAGTTTCAGTCTCCATGTCAGGCTTTGGATGAGTCCATCTTCGGAGGCCAGGTTGAGAAGCAGCAAGAGACTCAGACAAGAACAAACGTGCAGCTGTCAACTTGGAACAATGAGCCCAATCAAAGCTTCTGACCCTGGACCCCTAGGGAATTGATGCAGGCAGAGAAAGGAAGGGGGTGGCCAAATCCCAGCATCTGTTATCGGTTGCCTCTTGCTCCCTTTCTGCATTCCAGACCCAGCACTCAGGACGTCCTGAAATGGAGAAGGTGGCTGTTAGGGTCATGTTTGAAACCTTCAAATGACTGACTGGGAGCAGAAGTGCCAGGGCGTGACCCTTTGACCCCAGAGTTCACAGGGCCAAGGCCTGCAGAGGCTGAAGCCTTGATCCCATCGGGAAGGCGCTCCTCATTAAGCAATGCCGCCAGATTCAGGGTCCAAAACATACAGTTGCCTGCTCCCTTCTGGGCTTCATTTCTAGGCCCTGATATACATGTATTTTTTAAAAAAATTCTAAGCCAATCAATCTTGTCTTGATGGACTTGTTTGAGCAAGGCTAACATTTGCTGATGGAGGGATGGGGATAAAATTATGCTGGCACGTAGCATCATAGGAGATATCCCAGGAATAGAGGACAGCCCAGAGAGAAAGGCCACAGGGCTCCTGTTCCCTGCTGAATAGCCTCCAAGCAACACTGTGAGTGGACTTTGTCTGAACCGACTTCAGAGAGCTACCGGCTAGGCTGACTTTCAAAGCAGCCCGTTCTTCCTGAGGGTTTTGCCCTTAAAACCAGGAAACCCTCAGGGACAGCTCTGACTAGAGGAAAATCAACACAGCTCATGACAGCTTCCGAGACACAAATGTGGCCAATTTTCCTTAATGCTGTCGGACACAGCCGTCATAAACATCTCTAAAGTGGAAGGGCCAGGCTTGGTGTTGCAGAAAAATTCCACTAGAGAGATTGAAATCATGACACCTTTACAGCTTTGGGAGGAAATGAGATGACTGAGTGTTAAAATGCCCTGGTGAATTGGGGGAAAATGAGGAAGTTGTTCATTCTTGCTAATTACAGTCTGGGTGTCAAGTTTTCATTTTCAATTTAGGCAGGATATTACAGACTTTGTTTGCTTATGTGTTTTGGGTCTAATGAAATTGCCAAGTACAATCTTCTACCTTCATGGACGCACAGGACAGGAAAGTCAGTATCTGCTGAGCACATTTTATATAAATACTTTTCCTTCCTCACCTCACTGGTTGTAGGGAGAAAGCCTTCTGATACCCCTTTTCCTCGTTGTTCAGTCTTTTCTCCAGCTGTCTTTTTCTCTAGAGCAGGATTTCTCCATCTCAGAAGACATTTGGGGCTGGATGGTTCTTTGTGGTGGGTCCTGTTTGGGGGCATTGCAGGATGTTTAGCAATGTCTCTGGACTCCACCTATTTGATGCCAGTAAGGTAGGGAGGGATGTGGGGAGAGTAAACACCTCCAGCTTCTCCCTGGATGTGGAGGCTGCCAATGAGCTAATGCTCAAGAGAGCTATTTCTCACATATGTGCAATTTAGATGGAGGGATCTTTTGCTAGTAATATTTTTAAAATCATTATTAATGCAAAAAGAGAGATTGAGGTTTTCATGTGTATTTTTAAAAATACTTAAAAGGAGACTACCTAAGCTCTCAAAATATTTTTGTATTGCAAAAATGGATTATTTCTAGACATTCTTGCAGCACAGGAAATACTGGTGTGTTCACCTTTTATATTAGATCTAGAGATGAGGTACTTCTGGTCACAGCCACCTCTGCTGCACTATTGCTGTGCTGTTAAAGGCAACACTATTAATAGTGTTTAAGACAATTACCATTGTTAAGAGCAGCATTGTTATTGCTATGAAGCTCCACTTCCCATGGCTAACTTGAGAGAATAATTGTTTTTGTTAATCTTGGAGACATATCCTTCCTAGAATACTGGTGGGACATTGGGGGGGGTATTTTTTGGTATTTTTTAAAAATAATATAGTAGCCCCAAAATACAGCTCTCTTCTCTCTCTCCTTCTTTCCATCTTTTCTTTCTTTCCTTCTTTCTTTTTTCTTTCTCTTTTACACAGTTCAGAAGAATCTGTAAATTGTTGCCTTTATGTGAGAAACTTTCCCCCACTAGAACCTAAGCTCCCTAAGGGTAGGAATTATGCATCATTGTCAAATTTTAATATCTTGGAGGCCTAACATATTCCCTGCTTTGTTGTATGTCTTTAGTGAATGATAACTGAAAAAGAAAGTGGGGAAGGGAGGAAAAGAGGGAAGGTGGGAGGAAGAGAAACAAAGCTAGGAGGGAGAGAGGGAAGAAGATAGGAAGAAAGGGGACAAAAGGAGAGGAGGGAGGAAGGGTGGACATCAATGTTACATTTGCATTTGGTACTATTCAGATTTGTTCCAAATTCTAAAATATTTACTCAATTGAAAGTTAGCCAAAACTGCTCTCATTTATTGCCATATAAATATTAGTAGCTTTATCATTAGAATCTCTTCTGACATCCAGCATTACATGCAGAACAAAAAGAATCAATGTGCTGGTTTGGGTGATCCAAAAGGCACACATGAATGAAAACTGACATCAAGAAAAAGTCATCAACAGTAAGAACTCAAAAGATGCTCAGATTTTCAAGTTATACACATTTCTATTAACTTTAAATATTAGAAAAGGGAACAAAGATTTCTACTTTGGACCCATTAAAGATAAACAGAATTAGAATTACAAAAATAGGTTTAAAAGTACTTCAATCCAAAATTTTGAACAAAGTCAAACATTTTTTTCTACAGATTTTTGAAGGCAATTGTCTACTTCTTGTAACATCATTTTTGTATCACATCAGTTTTTCAACTCTTAAGTTTAATCCATTTTCTCTAGCAATATATATTTATTGAAGAAAATTCTGAAAAATATCAAAGAGCTTATCGGAAAAAAAACACAGCAAAATAAATGCCCATGGCATTCCAGGAATCATTTAATAAATGAAATTTTTCATTTTCATAAAACCTCATTTCTGCTACTTATTACTATATGAATCACTCTGCCTTTACATCCTGATTCAGGACCTAATTCTTTATTTGCCATTAATGAGAAGTGCTATATAGTTTTGAAGTGTGTTTAAAAGTCTTATTTTAGGACCTGAGCCAAAAGGCAAGGCTCTCCAACTCATTAACCTGCTCCATAAACTTTAAACCACTGTTTCCTACGGGAGAAAAACATACCTGGGAATAGAGTTACTATTTTAATTCTTTCCTTCTAACTATTTCAAGACTGGTTTATCCCCATTTCATCTGAATGAAAATTACTTGAGAATATTTCCTCCCTTGTGCAATAAGGGACTTAACAATCTAATTCTGGTTAAGAAATCCGATTGCTTCTATCGGTGTCAGAGAACCAGAAGCTAAAGAAAAATCAAGAAGCAAACAAAATCTGCTATCATAGCATAGGGAACCCCATCGAGGTGCTGCTGATCAGAAGGACCAACAGCTTGAACTTGCTGACCCTGTTAATCTGAGCAGAGTTTCCTCAGCCTCCCCTACAAGGAGGAGAGGAACCATGGTCCTGGGTAGTGTTCATCCAAAACCATCACCCAGTCATTTCCTTTCTCACAAGGAAAGGGAATTGTTGGGTTTGCTTTGTATGAATTTTATTTGTTTTCCACCTCAGGATTAAGTTCTTTGGCTGGGAATTGGGGAATTCTGCTTTGACAGGCCTCAGCCTGAAAGCCATCACTTCTCCCACTTCTGTATGCGGGAGCTGGCATCAGGGCCACTCAGGAGGTGACATTCCCAGCTTCCAGAGGATTCATGGTCAGGGCTTCCTACTCTGCTCATGGACCAGGAGGGGCTGCTTTCCTAGCCTGGGGCTGGGTCCATGCCCACAATTTAATGACAGGCTGGAGCCAAGTGCCTGTGCTGAGCGGGCAAGCTGTGTGCTTGCTTGGGGCTTTTCAGTCATCAAAAGCCTTGGCAGGCAGTGTTCCCAAGCTGTGTTCCTCCTTGGCCTTGAAATTCTAAGCTAAATTATCTGAACATTGTTATCAGTGGTCAGAATATTCTGCCAGCACATTAGAACACTCCAGTGTGGTCTGCTCTTGTGCAAAATCAATAGAAGACCTGGCCTCCATTTCGAGACCTTGTGCCCCCAGAGCCTGGCAAGCATATGTAGATATGAATGTCGACAATCAATCATTGACAAACATCTGAAATGTAGGAAAACCTTGTTAGTCCACTATTGCTGATCCCAGATAGCATGTAATACAAAGCAACTGCTGCTCCTGTCCTCCATAGTTCTTTAATGAAAATATTAAAAATGTAAATTGGCAGATGGGATGTTTATTTTTGCAGATCCCTGGCATTTTGAATTTTTAGGACATTGCTCTAATTTTATTTTCTTCATTCAGTAACATATTATTTTCCTATATTCACCAATCAAGTTTTCATAAGAAGTTTTGTCATTGGAGATATAATTGCAATCATGTTCTGATAAGAAACCTGCCTCATAGTATCTAAATAAATTGTTACTATCAATTAGAATGCTAAATGTGGGTTAGTAACTCCATGTTTAAAAGGAATTTTTGTCTTATCAAAAATGATAAACTAGAGCCGGGTACTGTGGTACATGCCTGTAATCCCTGCAGCTTGGAAGGCTGAGGCAGGATGACTATAAGTTGAAGGCCAGCCTCAGCAACAGCAAGGCACTAAGCAACTCAGTGAGACCCTGTCTCTAAATAAAATACAAAATAAGGTTGGGGATGTGGCTCAGTGCCCCTGAGTTCAATCCCTGGTACCAAAAAAAAAAAAAAAGATAAACTGGGTGTGGTGGCACTCACCTGTAATCCTAGAAACTCAGGAGCCAGAGGCAGGATGACTATTAGTTCAAGGCCAGCCTCAGCAATTTAGTGACACTTTGAGCAACTTAGTGAGATCCTGTCTCAAAATAAAAAAAATTAAAAAGGACTGGGTATATAATTCAGTGGTATCTGCCCCCGGATTCAATCCTCCATACTTAAAAGAAAAAATGTTAAATGTTTATTTCAGACAGTTTTGAATATACAGAATAGCACAAAGGAAAGCAAAATAAATGCCCAAGAACACACATGCAGAGAAAACACTTCATTTATTTACTGTGAGGCTATGAAGATTTCGATCCATACAAAGATGAGAGAAGAGAAAGAGAGACAGAGAAAGAGTGTGTGAGAGAGGGAGAGTCCTACATAATCTGCTCTTTTTACTTATTTTTTAAAACTTGATACCTCTTTGTAATATGGATCTAGAGTAGAGAATTCAGTCACTATGGCTAACATCATAATGAACTCTGTTTTTCATGAAGCAGAATTCATGATAAATTAGATGCAGCTCACATTTCAATTCCTGAAGTAAAGAGAAGCTCATTCCAAGAAGGTTTCACGTAGGAAGTGAAAATACAGGCCAAGCCCCAAGGACGATTTGACATACTCAAATGTTGCACTGAGCAGATTGAGTCAAACTAGTG
Organism: Marmota marmota marmota; assembly: GCF_001458135.2. Lineage (NCBI taxonomy): Eukaryota > Metazoa > Chordata > Mammalia > Rodentia > Sciuridae > Marmota > Marmota marmota. Next base: position 707,453 of record NW_026000249.1, on the reverse strand, counting down.
GTTCTCTACTTGGGGTGATTTTGTTCTCTAAGGGACATTTGCAAGGTCTGAAGACAATTTTGGTTGTCATAACTAGTACAAAGATGGTGCTGCTGGCATCTAGTGGGTTGAGGCCAGGGGCACACTAAATATCCTACAATGCATAGGACAGCCCCACACAAAGAATGGTCTGAACCCAAATGTCAATAATACTGAAGGTGAGGAGCATGGAGTTATACTGACTGCATTGTATTCCCTGAGAATCATAATATAAGAGGTTACATGAATGCAAAGAAAATAGAAGACTGGAAGCTACCTACCTGCCCTTCGCATGACTTGGTGGGTGGATGAAAATTCTGGCAAGGAAACATAATGTTTCAAAGCACTGGTGTGAAGACAAAATGAGTGCAAAATAGTTTAGCAGCTGGCACATTATGAGTAAACTAATAAATGGATCACTGTTATCATTATTACCTAAATCCAGTAACTTTTGACACTTGATTTCCAAACTGTGATGCATAGCTGAGATTTCCTCTAGCCATGAATAAGTCAATAAACGGCTCCTGGAGAAAATGGAATCATTTCTTTAGAGTTCATTTGAGTTCTAAACAAGAGCAATGCATCATGTGGATGAAGTCTTTTTTTGGTTACCAGCATTCAGTAATCACAGTATAATCAAATAGTCTAAGAAATTCTTCAAGTTACAGGTTGTTTTCCGGATGCTAAGCACCTTCTAATGACAAATGCTAAATGAATTTGTGGTAAATGTTGTAACGCTATTCTATTGAACAGTTTTCCAGCCAAGTAAATCTTTGCCTTCAGGATTCTAGACAGCTATCATCTGGCCGTCCTTCCCAGCATTAACTAATCACCAGTGAAAAATACAAATGTCATTCACAAATCATATCAAAGATGGGAACAGCTGGAATCAAATTCAAGAGACTGCATCATTTTATCATCTTGACATGAATCATTCTGCATGGATACTACAGGCAATCTGGAGCACAGAATAATTTATGTTGCAATATAAATGTTAACCATTTAGGGCTGGGATATTCTTTTTCTACTGTCTTTTCTCCAACCCAAAACACCCCTAGAGACTCAAGTCCGAGTATTACATGAAAAATGTTTTATGAAACATTATTTATAAAGTGGCCATGAAACCTGGAAAAACATGCCCAATGTATACAAGACTGAGCTGTCTGACAATCTAGGTTAGGGGTGAGCAAACCATGGACCACAGACCAAATCTAGCCCATTGCCTCTATTTCTATGGCCTGTGATCTCAGAATGGTTTTATAGTTTTAAATGGCTGGAAAAATAAAAATAATAATATTTGCGATATGTGAACGTTATATAAAATTCACATTTCAGTTTCCAAGAACACTTTATTGGAACACAGTCACACCTATTTGCTTACATGTTGTTTATGGCTACTCTCCTAACACAAGGGAAGAGTTCAATAGCTGCAAAAGAGACCTTACGGCTTACCAGTCCTAAAATATTTATTTATGGCCTTTTACAGAAAAACTGCCCACCCTGACCTAGGGATGAAAAGATGCAATACTGTCTTTTTTTCCTATGCAATAATTATAAATTTTACTGAATGTCTTTTAAGTTTTCACTGCTGTATACCAATCAGATAGCAGACCAGTATGCTCTCCTCCATTGTTAGTGGTCTTTAAGGGAAAGTAATTCCTAACACACCAGGCCAATATGTCTGCTACTTTCACCTTATTGTCCCTTGACCTGCACCTATGACTTCCAGGGAGTTCACTAAAATTAACTCTTCATGTATTCATTCAACAAATATCTCTAGGGCACTTTCAAGCATTGTGCTAGTCTCTGCACAAGCTAGAAAAAGACTTAGCACCCATAGAGTGCATAGATATAATATAGATGATAAACAACTAAGTAAATGAAAGTGATATCATATAAGGATAAGAATTACAAAGAAAAGAAAGCTAGACTTTTGACAAGGAGTGAGAGTGATTAGCTAATGTCAGTACTCAGGAGTGGTATCATTGAGGAGAACATATGATATGTGTGCTGTTCATTAACATGGACTTGGAAATGTCAAGTGGGCAGTTTTTAGCTCAAAGGAGACATTAAGGCTAGAGATAGAAAATTAGAAACCATAAATGTGTAAGGAGAAATGTACCCCCGGTTATCTAAAATTAGAGAATGTAGAAGTGAGAAAAAGGTAGTATCCAAGGAAACCAAAGGAAGAAATGACTTGAGAATGAAGAAATAATTCTAATGATGAGGAAAAATTCAGGAGCAGGTCCATAAGGAATCTACTAGCACTGGCTTGATGCAGATTACTGGGTGCTACAGTCCCAATTGCAGGTGGCTCTGAGGAACAGTAAAGAAAGACACCCTTCAATGTACAGTCAATAAGAACATCACATTTCCCACTATTCTTAGGAATACAGGCAGCCTGAATTGGTTTCAACATGAATTAATTGTTGGTAGGTAAAGATTTGGTTGGATTGTTCTTAGGTGGGAAGAAAAAAAAATGTGAAAGGATTGGTGGCAAGGTTGGGAAGCAACAGACCTTACTGAATGGGCCTACAGTATTACACTTTTCATGTCACATTTGAATACTAATATGGTTATTCCATGGAAAAATGTTCAATTTCCCCAAAGCAGTATGGTAGAATGTGTGACTGTCTACCAAAACTTCTTAGGCTCCTTCCTTGGTATGGAGTTGTCACTAAGAAATGGTCACTCAGCCATAAGACTACGTTTTCCAGGCTCTCTTGCAGTGAGATATGGTCAGGTAATTAGATACAGTCAATGGAATGTTATCAGAAGAGACATACTTCACATAAAGGTCTGGCCTGTAGATCTTCTACATGGGTTATCATGTTCTCTTTCCCTTCCTGCTGGCTGTAATAAAGATGAGCCACTCTCTCCATCCCAGAGCAATGTTTTATGTTTATGATGACAGAGTCTCTATCACCCTGGACCCCTGAATGATTGTATGAGGGAGGGAAAGATATCCTTCCAACCTTTGAACTTGCCCAGTACTATTTCATGATCAAGAAACCAACTTCTATTGTATTGTATTCAATATACATTTTGTTGCCTTTTGTTTCAGCAATAAATCCACCCAAAGCAACACAAACCTGAACCTCCAGAGGAGATAACATATTCTAGGATGATCTGGTGAGCCACACTGCTGTGGATTGAGTATTTGTGTTCCCTGCAAATTTATATGTTGAAAATGTAATCTCCAATATGATGCTACTTGGATATGGAGCCTTTGGAAGGTGATTATGTAAGGAAGGTAGAGCCCTCACAGCAGGGTTAGTTCTCTTATAAAAAGAATGGGATTACACAAGGGCATGAATATCAGGAAAAGAAAAAAAAAAGAGACAGGAAAGAGGTCACTTCCTCTCTTTTTCTGTCCTCTACCACATGAGGACACAGCAAGAAGACAACCATCTGTGAACCAGAAATAGAGCCCTCACCAGAACCTGAAAATGCTGGCAGGATTTCCCAGACTCTGACACTGTAAGAAATAAATTTCTGTTTTTAAGCCATCCAGTCTATGGTATTCTGTTATAGCAGTCCAAACTGACTGAGACACACACAAACATTTACCAGCCCTTTCCTATCTGGCTAGCAAGTTAAAGTTAGAATCTCTTGTAACTTAGTTATGGAAGTGACTTCCTATAACCTTTCTCATAATGTTGGTTAGAAGCACTTCACTAGGGTAGTCCACACTAAAGAGGATGGGATTACACAAGGGCATGAATATCAGGAAGCAAGGATCATTGGGAGCCATATTAGAGACAGCCTGCCAAACTAAGTAAGATCAAGTAGTTGCAATAATGCAGTAGAAATTCCTCTCTGCCCCTTTGTGATAAGTACTGGGATTTGCATAGAGGAATCAGCAAAGTGTTACCTCAAACAAGCCATAGGTACTATAAAGAATAGTATCCAAGGGAAAGAATTGGACTGCCGCACTGCACATTTTTTAATTCAGATGAACAATATCTTCCTCAATTGCAGCTTTGAGGTTCAATGTGATCATTTCAATTCTTCTCTGTTCTTTTCCCCAAACTGCCTCATAAAACAAGCAATGTATTAAGGGTCCAGTCAGAGCCAAGCCACTGCTAAAATATGTCACCATCTTGAGATATATCAGTCTGTGTATTTTTCATACTCAAATGATCTAACAATTTAAAATAAGTTAGTAAAAGAATGATTATACCCTGAGAATCTTCAACTAGGGACCAAAGAGAGGAGAGGAGATCCAAAGCATTTGATACTGTTACATTGCCCATGACTCCAACAATAATTGATCTCTTTGGTTAAAAAAAAATAAAATAGTTTATGGTGTTAAAAAATGCTTAACTAAGCTAAACCATGATTGGGAGATGAAATGAAGTGAGCTCTCTAAATTATTTAGAGATGCCCAGAATCCATTTTGTAACATCAATATTTATGAGGAAGAACTGAGGTGAATGTGAACATGAGTTACAAACAGTGAGGTGCTATTAGTTTTCAAATGTTTTCCCATGAAAGCTGGTAAGGAAACCTGATCCATGAAACAGATAAAACCAGAGCCAATTTGATTTCAACATTGGTGGATGCACAGAATTCCATTGGCCACGTATGGGCACTAATTCTGTGGAGTGGATTTGGAAACCTCTGGGTTATCAAACTGGAAGGTCCTTCTGAATTTATCTTTGTGTGCCTTTTATCTCAAGGTAAAGTTGTTCTGCCTATTCACCCTGGAGAGTCTGGCAGGCCAGTGTTTGTTAAGCCAGTATTTGCCAGAAGTTTCATTTGTAGAAAGGTATCTTGGAAGAAGATTGGCATTTTTGGACCTAAGAATTGGTTTCCATCTGATATTCAATAAATGATAGGATCAGGGATCCCCTATTTCTTAACCACTAAGTGGGTTAAGCTGGTAGAAGGGTGAGGTGTAGAAACAAAATATTTTTAGGGGAGATCCTGGAAGACACCATTCAAAATCTCTCCTGACTCTGTCTTGGAGGCACGTGTCTCCATTGTCTTAAGAGAAGCATATTTTGGAAACTAAAAGAGTAAATTAAAAACTTTAAGAAACTGTAGGAAGCTACTCTATTTACAATGGTGTGTCAGAGTGGCCTCCACCAATTCATACTGGTCCTTCTCTTTCAACTCACTGTTATTTTCAAAATACATGCATTCTGAAATTTCCGAAGACTGCGTATAATCATTGTATTTCATTTCTTTGCCCTACAAATAAACCATTTGGACAACAAATCTATAGAATCTTATAATATTTTTACTCATAACATCTTTACTTATAGCATTTTCTTTGTATTAATCATGATGACTGTGTTTCTTGATAATGTCTAATTAAGCATTATTAAATACAAGTTAAGTTCCCAAAGAAAAGAACTTTCCTAGCTGAGTTTAACTGAAACATTTGTCTGCTACTTTTTTCAGTTAATGATATTGACATTTTACTATATTAGTTCATTAGAGCATGAAACTTCCTGTCTTGTTTTTGAAAAGCTATTTTAGTACTTCATATAGAAGTAACTCTATACCACAGGGACACAGTGAATGCAATGAAACGATCAACCACTCAGTGGGAAAGAAACCATTGCAAGCCCCTAATCATTATTTTAAGTGGGGCACATTTTAGACCTCTCACCTCATACAGGCAGTCCATACCTTTTACTGCAATCTCTCTAAACAAAAGTGTGGTGAAAGCAGATTTTTTTCCATGTTTCAATTTATTTGAAAAAGTTTACTCTCCTTCTTCATAGGTCTGGGAGGCAGATGTGTTAATTTTTCTAAAAGAATGTCTACTTAATACATAACTATGGCACATTTTTTTTTACTGAAGATAGGACCACAACTATATTTCCTGTCCCACATGCTCTTCTTAAATATATCTTAGCCTTTTCTCTTGTCAAAGGTGGGAGCCTATTTTCCTTTATCTTGAACCTTGCTGAGCTTGTGACTGCAATGATTTCCAAGCCTGTTATTTTGGGGATGATCATTCTTGAAACCCAGACACCATGCTGTAAGGAAGCCCAAGCAGCCACAGAGAGAGGCTACATGTATTATTCTGTTCCCAGCCAAATGTATGAGTTGAGTGGGTCTCCAGATGATTTCAGCCCCAGCTGTTGAGTCATCGCAGCTTTTGAATCTTTTAGACTTTGTGGAACAGAGACAATTCATCCTTCTATGCTCTCCAAATCCTTGGCCCACTGAACTGTGACCATAATAAAATGGTGGTTTTGCAGCATTAAGTTTGGGTTAGCATGTTAGATAAAACAAAAAGAGGAACATTGACTTTCATTGGGTTGTCAGTTCAGTAACACAATTGTGTGGTGCTTTCAGTATTCCAGTATCTATTGAGCACCCATGATGTCTTAGCCACTGAACAAGTACCATATAGGAAAATATAGGAGGTGGCCTCTGCATTCCAGGAATTTACAGTTTAGTCAAGAGAGACTGCTTGTAAACCAGTAAGATCAAGACTGGGTTTTAAGAAACATGATGAATTTTCAGAGCCTATCCAGAGCACAGCCCTTTCTCTTTCTTGTCCCCAGATATACCATAAACGACAAGAGGCCTCATGCACATGAGAGTGGATACTCCAGCTCATGCATCCAGCTGCCATGTGAATGCTCTACAAATAGTCACTGCCTTAGGCAACTCTTAGGCCTGGGAGTGCACCCAGCAGCACTGTTCACCCTACCCTTAGATAGATGAGGGCCACTTGGAAGAATCCATATGGACTCAGAAGCAGACATAAGATACCTGGGCAGGGAATTCCTAGGTCTCAGGTACCAGAGGTATGATCTAGAAATGGGTTTCACATCCACTTAGCTCAACAGAATCCTGAGCATGGGGAGAAGTATGAACAAAGGAGGACCCTGGGAGCATAAGACTCAGAATAAGGACTGACCCCTGGGACTAGGGGAGATCCACAGGGGGCAGAAGTCACATTCTTAGCCACTTAGAAAAAGCATCATGGACTAGATGACACTGCCTCTGAAAAGATGTGCTGTCTGGAAGTGGGATTATTGGTATTCATGCAGATTTTGGTATTGGTATTATTCAGGATAACTGGTAGACAAACAGGTGATGAACTAAATATCTTCCTTTTACATTAGTTTTGGTACAATGCAGAAAACACAACTGCAAACACAAATCATCATCACGAGGGGCCTGACTTTGCAATTGTGAACCTGAAGTGTTCTCCGAGTTTCTTCTATCCTCAGCATATGCAACTTGTGAAGGACAACTAACCACTTTGAGTTTGGAAAAAGAGCTTATGAACCTTGTACTAGATGTGCAAATCTATAAGCAGACCTAAATACTTTAGAGGAAGGTATCATACAAAAGTACTGAACAAACACCAGTTGCTCATTGCTCAAAAGGAAATTAGCACCATCAAATCAAATCACAGCTTACACATTATTAATGTCCTTTCAAGTTAAGAAGCAGTGTCCACACTCTGTCAAAGGTCAGCAAATGCTTTCTGTTAAAGCTCAAATAGAAATATTTTTAGCTTTGCTGGCCATTAGGTCTCGGTCACAACTACTCAATACTACAATTGTAGTGCAAAAGTAGCCATGGACAATATGTAAATAAACAGGTGTGGTAGGGTTCCAATAAAACTTTATTTACAAATACAAGCAGAGGGCCAGATTTTCCTAAGGGCTATAGTTTACCAACTTCTGCTCTATGTGGAATAGATTAGACAAAAGAGAATGAAGGGAAGGGAGGGAGAACAGGAATAGAAAAGACAGCAGAATAAACATGACATAATTTTCCTATGTACTTATATGAATACACCACAGTGAATCCCCACATCATGTACAATAATAAGACTGGGATCCTAATTAGAATAAGATATACTCCTTGTTTGTATAAATATTTCAAAATATACTCAACTATCATGTATAACTAAAAAGAACAAATAAAAATTTTAAAACTGAAATAATATCTGGGATTATTTCTTTCTAAGCAGGGTGAAAATTTTCAGTCATTAGATTAAAAATAAAACTAAGCAGTATAATCTTGGCTAGGACATACATAATATGCTACAAATAATCAACAATATTAATGAACACATTTGCCTTCTGTTTTCACCTGAAACAAAACATCCATCACCATTAGTTACAGCATATTATGATTCTGTTCTTCTGGAGTTAATCATAAAGTAAAAAAATATAAAAGAGCAACAAAAAAGGGAAACATATTTCTAAAAATAAAAGGTTATTTCTGAGATTACTTTTCTTCAGGATGTGTTTTTTCATAAATATTTTTCTATTACATAGTAAGAATTTGAGACTATGAGCATTATACATATATGTATTTCATTATATATAATTATATATATATGTATATATCATATATGTATATTTGTATATGTATGTATGTATATATATGAATGATGTAATTTCTGGTCATTGAACCCTGGGTCCAGCACATGCTAGACAAATGCTATACCTCTGAGTAACATCCCCAGCCCAAGCATCATTGCTTTAGTCAGCTTTTTTGCTGCTATGACTAAAAAATCTGACCAGAACAACTGTAAAGGAAGAAAGGTTTATTTAGGGATTCATGGTTTCAGAGATCTTAGTCCACAGAAGGCCAGCTCCATTACTCAGGCTTGAGGTGAGGCAGAAATCATGGCCAAAGAGTGTAGCAGAAGGAAGCACCTCATATGGTAATCAGAAAGCAGAAAGACTCTACTCTCCAGATACAAAATATATACCGCATAGCCACACCCCCAATGAACCACTTCCTCCAGCCACACTCCACCTGCCTCCACATACCACTCATTTAATCCTATCAGTGATTAATTCACTGATTAGGATAAGGCTATAAGACAAACAGTTCTCCTCCAAACCTTCTTGCATTGTCTCACATGTGACTTTTGGGGCACACCTCACATCCAAACTGTAACAATCATACATTTTTTAAAAATTAAAAACATTTATGTGGAAGTCACAAACCTCAAAAAGGTCACAATCCACAGATGAAATAAAATAAGAATAAAAACCGTAATATAAGACAGAGCAAGACAAGCAATCATAGAACTATATCTTCTCATGATGGGATGAGCCCTTGAAATCCACCTGATCCACCTCAGTTCTTGTGCTTGGATTGCTTTATTACATCCCTGAAAGGGGGAGCTCTTGATTCATTGCAGACACACTAACTTCCAGGGACCCTGCTTATTCAGGGAAATGCAGTTCTTGGCAGGGAAATAATGTTGCAAGAGAAGAGGGGCTGGGGACAGCTGTGACAAAGGAGTTACATTGTGTTCATGACCAAACCCTGGTATGCAGGCTGTGGGTGAAGGAAAGCAAAACAAGTTCCAGATTCCACCACAGTCTCAGTCCTGCTCAGGGCTGGTCCAAAAACTTTCAGGAAAGAACAAGGCTAGGCAAGTAAGGGAAGGTTGGCAACAGGTGACAGTGATTTGTTGTTCTTGCTACTTTGGGGCTACTAAATTTAGTTGATTCTTAAGACCCCTTGTGTGGTCATTGAATCCACCTTGAAGGATTAGCAGTTTGCCCAAGAAAAATTTCTATTTAGTGTGGCTCTTAGAATCTTTAAAATGGGGAAAAATTCTGAGCTTAACTTAATCTATGCAAAGACAAGACAAGGAAGCAATTGTATTTCAAACCACTTAAGGTTTAAAATTTGCTCTGTCAATAGCACATTCTACCCTCTCAATTCTCATTTTAATAGTGCTATTTAAAATTTTTTTTAGTTGTATTTGGACACAATACCTTTAATTTATTTATTTTTATGTGGTGCTGAGGATCAAACCCAGCACCTCGCACATGATAGGTGAGTACTCTACTGTTGAGCCACAATCCCAGCCCCAATAGTGTTATTTTTTGACTATGTGATTTTGAGCTACTTTTGGGGGGGTACCAGGGGTGAACCCCAGGATCACTTAACCACTGAGTTCCTTTTTTATGTTTTATTTTTGAGACTGGGTCTCAGTAAGTTCTTAGGGCCTTGCTAAATTTCTGAGGTTGGCCTCAAACTTGCAATTATCTTGTCTCAGCCTCCTAAATCACTGGGATTACAGGTGTACACCACCACATTAGGCTTGAGCTAGTTATTTAATTTCTCTATGCTTTAATCTCCTCATCTTAAAAACATGGGGGGAAGCAATTGTTACTCACCTCATAGGGTTTCTGGGAGGATTAATTAGATCATGCCTATAATATGTTATTGTGAGCAGTTATTACTTTTATTACCCACACTTCAGTTACCCCTCTCCAGTGTATCCACCCCAAATTTACATGGTACACTGTATTAGCAATTTATGGCTTACATGACAAACTACCACAAACTTAGCAACATAACCAACATATATTTTGCACAGTTTCTTTGAGTTAAGAATTTGAACATGGCATAGCTGTATTCCCTACTGCATGGTCTGTCATAGGTCTGCAATCAAGTAACCAGCCAAGACTGGGATCTCATCTGAAATTTTGATGGGTCTGCTTCCAAGTTCACTTAGGTGGCTATTGCCAGGATTCAGTTCCCTGAGGGTGTTTGGACTGAAGTTCTCCATTCCTCAATGACTATTGGCTGTAGGCCATGCTCAGTTCTTAGCCTTATGGGTCCCTCCAACATGGCAGCTTGTTTCATCCAAGTGTGCCAGCCAGGAAGGGAATAGTGAGAGTCTGCCAGCAATAAGTCATTATCTTATGTAACCCAATTTTGGAAACGATATCCCATCACCTTTACTGTATTCTGTTGGTTAGAAGTGAGTCACTAGATCCAACCTACACTCACAGGGAAGGGATTACTCAAAGGCATAAATACCAGGAAAAATGGATCATTGGGGCCATCTTAGAAATTGCTCACTACAATGACCATGCCTCCTTCATTCTTGGCCCATAAGCTTTGGGTAAGTTTCACTTCCCTGATTCAGAAGTGAGGCATGTGATTGGGCCCCAGGCAATCAGAATACTACCTTCCCTAGGCTTTGTGATTGGTGATTAGTTCCAGGATATGCATGTCACCCATTCAGCATCAATAAGATTTTGAAAAGGCACCTCTTTTCTTCCCCCTGGACTTGAACCTAAGAGGATGCAAATTCTAGACCTACTGCCACTGTATTGTTATCACATGAATTTTGAGATGGAACTAATTCAAAGTAGATTGAGCCAAGAGATAGCAGGTGAGAAAAAGGAAGAGCCAAATGGTGGCCAGAGAGCTAAATAATACAATATGGTTGGAAACATTCATTTCATGTTGATGAGGCCAAAGGATGTATCTACAATTGTGCACCTTTCCATCCTCTGCTCTTTTTAAAAGCTGAACTAAACACAAAGGCCCTTTAATTTTCATGAAGAAAAGCACCAAATCCCATGCTTAACAAATAAAAAAGTAGTGCATATTACTTGGCCAAAGTAGACACAGCCTAAGATACTTGAATTTCTAAAAATAAAGTTACATACAATCCTCTGAGGTGTTTGCTGGTTGATATTTAGAACTGAGGATTTAAACATAATCAGCATCCATGAAATGCAATCTCTCCCCCTTTTTTCTTAGTGCTTTTTTGACAAAAAGTGTTTCATAGACTGAACTCTCTAATGAGGGAATATTTATATGACATACCAAAGCAGATGTGAGTCTCGTTTTATGAAATCCAAACCCAGATGGTCTTTTCTTTCCATTGTCTTATGTAATTTATATGAAAGCAGAACATGAAAAAATTCAAATGTAATTTCTTTTCCACCATTTATGCTTAATGGCCCTGTAATCACTTTCATGGCCTCAGTTTCTCTGCTGAGTCTCCAGAGGGTCTATGGATTAGTTAATGTCACAGAGGTGCTTTACAGCAATTGGAAATGCCCAGAAAGAGTGGAAATGTCTGTTATCATGAAACATGCATTTCCAATTTAGGGTACTCTACCATGTGTCCTCTGTAGAGTCCAAAATGCTCTTCTAATTTGAATCAGCCCAGAGGGTATAAACTAAAAGAAAGACTCATAGATGGAAAAATAAAATAAAATAAAAAAGACTGACCCCAAACTCAACTTCTCTAAATGAGTTTTCTTGGAGAACATTCTATTTTGTTTGGACATCTATGGGGAAATGGAAAAGAGGATTGAGGGATGAAAGAGAAGAGAATACAAAAGGGCTCTGAGAGGTGTCTAGGAATTTCTTTTTGCTTTAGGATTGCTGGAATATGACAGAGAGAAGGTTTAATTTTTCCACTTGGCTTAGTGACAGTTTCTACCTCCTTCCCAGACATTACCTTGACAACCAGTTCATGCTACATTCTTAAGAATTCGTTAGTAGGCTTAGAACAGAATAATAACACCCATTTAGTTATCCTCTATTTAAAATTGTATTTGTAAATGTTGGCTTCAAACACTCCAAAGGGCATTTGGAGCTCCATGGATTGCATTAAATCTTTCTACATAATGTAGTATATTTCCCAGCACCTCATAAATTGCATAGTATTCATATATTCAAGTATAGAGATACCTGGGATTCCCTTTGAAATTAAAAAATGATTTTCTACTCATTTCTCCTTGAATTCAATTCCCCACATTCCCAAAATGGCTACATGATGAAATGAGCAAGGGAGAGCTGAACGTGGGAGTGATTTCCTCCACCAGTGACCAGATATCTAGAGAACTTGAAGGATAAGAAAGTCAATCACTTGGAGTCATAATGACTATAGGTAGGTGCAAATAGGAAGGTCTTGCAAGCCAAAAAAAATTGCATCAGGGCTCTGGAAACCTCGGGTCTGGAAATTTCCAAAAGTCAAGTTGAATTGACATTTGGATGTGTTCTTGAGCACAGAATTCTCAGTGTATTTAACTCAAGGCACTTAGTGCTTTGTATTTTCCTCTTTGTGCTTCTAAAACTAAATGCAAAAAAAAAAAAATGCTTTTCCACATTCATAGGCAGCAGCCAAGAGGCAACAAGAGAGTTAAAAAAATTTACACACCATTAAACTTCAAGTCCCTCATAGCACTGTGAGCTTTTATGACAGATGCTGAAAATATGTGCAGCCCAAATAGTGCTGGAGGATTGGGTCAAGTCCTCCGTCATTTCACTCTTTTTTTGAATTTATTTTTTCAGGAGACGGACCTTAAAATGTCTTGTATTTCCCGTTCGCCAAGTCTGTCCTTCCGACAGCACCTTCGTTCCCCTGACAGCATCCTGTCAGCAAATATAAGTCAATAGAAGCCATTTCTTCCCAGCAGGTTCTGTGACTCCATCTAGATCTAAGCACCATCAAGGCTGTGTTCACTTTTCTCAGCTTAGAGTCATTCCCATTAGACTTGACTGAACATGGAATCCCAAGGAAAATTTATGTGGACAAGGATTAATCTCTGCTATCAAAATTGTTGCATATACTCAGTGTGCAATTGCTTTCCCTACGGGTTCACAGAGTAATAGGCCCAGGTCTCTGGGGAACCATGAAAGGAAATGAAAATCACACCATGAATCAGCAGTCACTGGGTGAACTTTTGTGCTTTGTAAACTTTGGGAAATTGGAAGCACAATCTTCGTGCCCTTGATGAGCTGTCCATTCAGTAGTTTAGAAGTTCCTGCCCAATCATGATTTAGCTCTATGCAACCAATATTTCACTTTTTATATGTAGTTAGCTGCCACTGCATGCTGCAGTTTCCAAGTAGATGTCCTGAAGTTGCCCCAGTGACCACTATGTCCACCAGATGACCATGAAAGGGAATCTTCCCTCTTCTCCCAATTGAAGAAGCAACAAGGGCATTTGGCGGTCGGATGATTTATATCTCATAGGCAGCTTCACATATTTTTAGAGTTATATCAGTGACTAAAACCACACAGTAAATACCTCCAGATTCAGAGTACTCTTAATTAAAAAAAAAAAAACACAAACCTTCAAATCTAAGAAATGTTTTCATGATTTCCATAAGACAAAATTGATTTTAATAACTAAATTACCCCCAAAGAGAGTCCTAATGAGTACCACAGATCCCCCTACATAGAAAGAATATCATTCTGCATTTTAAGAGCTTGTGAACATAAAGGTATATTATTTAATCATTTTTCATGTTAATCATTTTCCTCCTACGTTTCAGCAGTCTTCCATTTCCATAGCAAATGCATTTTGGTAGTGAAACCATATTTTCTCTGTTAAGAAATTTTGCTTTAAACAAAGCCTCACCCATAAAAGAAAAGATAAGCATCTAATTGGAGAACCTTGGGAGTTTCAAGTTAGAATTTTGATGGTGCGGCTTACTGCCTGCTTTGGCTGAGAATGTCTGGATGTCTGCACACAAGAGCAGACTCCTCTCTGCTTGTCGTGTTTTTAACTTTAATCTCTGCTATAAAAAAAAAATTGTATTGTTGGCCCTTGAAAAGCTTCTATTGTCAAAAGGGAATATAATAACCTCTCCTGCTTATTGGCCAGGTGTCCCGCAGTAACAACCCATGGTGATGGAGTGGCGCGTCGTCTCTGCAGCTATGCCTTGGTGATATCGCTGGGTTGCAGTCAAGACGCTAATGACCCTGGGTTAGAGCACGGCTGGGCCAAACACACCATCTCGCACAATGAAGCTGGGCTGAGGGGTAACTGCTGGGAAACTTGGGAAATACAATAAGCTTGATCTCTCATGTGGGAAAATCCATGGTGTTTAATAGCTTCATAAAGTGGCATGCTTTTGTCTCTGTATATAAAGTCCCCAGTAAATTCTTACATTACCGCCATTATAAAATGCAGCAACGGAAACGTTGAGCTGTGCTATTTGATCCCTGGTGGCAAAGGTTAGGAAGAACCAAAACTCATAATGACTTCCAAGAAAATACTATTAGAGTGTAATTTAAGAAGGCTTTGCGGCCATAATTTTCAGTGTGATGCAGAACGTGCTTTCGTGACATCCACACCCCCATCAAAATGGTAACGCTTCACAAGGAAAATTGACAAGAATAAAAAAGATGAAAGGTCAGTAGGGAAATGAAGAGTATAATCATTTGCGCCAATTGGCTCCGCTGCACGATTTCAAGAAAGGAGACCACATGTTGTTAGATATGATTCTCTGATAATGCAGAAGATTTCATTCTCCACTCTGAAAGGATACTGCTTTCTTTGTAACTGTAATTTCCATGTGTACCTTGAAGCCTGTGATTTGAGGCTGATACCAGCATTTCCATTTCATCATCATGGCTATTGCTCACATACGGTTGGTACTTATCTTGATTTGGAGCTCTGCTAGTGATTTATATGAAAGTTATTATCAGGATTTTCCCCACGTACAGTCCCCAACCCATGGGCATGTATTATTTCACTGTATGGAGGTGATAATCAGTGAGGAATTCAGCACAAAGTCTCATAAGGATGCTGTTATGATAAAACTAATAGGGAAATTCTCTGATATCCACTAATTGGGGCAGTAGGGTGTTACGGTTATCTAACTACCCAGCTTAAGATAGGATTAGCCCAAGTAGATTCATTTTCTGCTATATAAAATAGTACATACTTAATATTGAATAAAAATATGCAATAGATTTCATAAGTTTAAAAAAACACATTATATTTGAGAGGCTAGAACAGAGGTTGACCAACTTCATCTATAAAGAACCAGCTAGTCCTTTGTGGGCCATACAATTTCTATCTCAATTATTCAACTCAGCCACTATAGCACAAAAGCTGCTGCAGATAAAACATAATCAAATGGTATGGCTATATTTCAAGAAAACTTTTTTTAAAATAAATAGGTCACATGATAAATCAGCCTGAGTTGTCTATGGTTTACCAACTCCTGGTTTAAAACAGCCCTGTCTGTGACAAATATGATGTGAGACACATAGTTAAAACTAAATTTCCTAGTGGCCAATTAAAAAAAAAAACATTAAAAAGAAACAGATAAAATTCATTTCAATAATGTTTTATTTAATCCAATTTATCAAAAATATTACCAATTGAATACATAAGCAATACAGAAATTATTAATCTCTTTATACCATGTCTTTGGAATCTGGTGTGTAGTTTTTCTGTTGTTGGTTTTTGTTTGTTGGTTGTTGTTTTTTTTGTTTTTGTTTTTTTTTTTGTTGTTTTGTTTTGTTTTTGGTACTAGAGGATTGAATCCAGGGTCTTTGCATGCGAGGCAAACACCATACCACTGAGCTACATCCTCAGCCCCCCTCCCGCCCCAGTATATATTATACAATTACAGCACAACTTAGTGGTGATTAATCACATTTGAAGGGCTCAACAATGGTCACAAGGCTAATGCCTACTGTTTTGCACTGTGCAGATTTAGATGCTTTGCCACAGTCATAAATGGTTCCCTAAAATTAAGACTTTGTCTTCCACTTTGCTGATTGATGAAGTTAGAATTACTGGTGTGAGGTGCTGAGTGGACTCCTTCTCCAAAACTGAAAATTAGGACTCATTGTAAGGAAAATCATGAGGTAGTTACCAACTGTTGGCAAAACTACCTACTCCCCTGGGGAACATGCCAATAGGGGCCCTGTCAGTAGAATGAGCATCCCAACTCTTATTCCAGAAGATGCCAAAGAGGCCTTTATGATAGATATTGAAGGCTGAAGTCAAAAAGTGCTTATAGAAATTTTTGATATTTGTGTGAAAAAATGGAACTAGACCCATACCTTTCACCTGTTACAAAAATCAAACTGAATTAAAGACAGAAATGATTAAAGACCTGAAATGATGACACTACAATAGGAATACATAGGAGAAATGCTTTGGGACATTGGAACAGGCAATGGATAACACCCTGAAAGCATAAGAAACAAAAGCAAAAATAGACACATGAGATTACATGAAACAAAAAAGTTTCTGCACAATGAAGCAAACAATCATCAAAGTGAAGAGACAACCTATAGAATGGGAGAAAATATTTGCCAACTATACTTCTGATAAGGGATTAATATTCAGAATATACAAGGAACTCCAAAAACTCAATAGCAAAAACAAATAGCTTTATTAAAAACGGGCAATAGACCTAAACAGACATTTCTCAAAAGAAGACACAAATGCAGCTAACAGGTACATGAAAAAACGTTCAACATCACTAATGATCAAGGAAATGTAAATCAAAACTACAATGAGATACCACTTCACCCCAGTAAGACTAGGATCAAAAAAAAACTAAAGGTAACAGGCACTCAATAGGTATGGGAAATTGGAGGCCTGCAATAATTATAAAGGCCTGAGAAATCTAAACCATTATAAAGAAAATTTTCTATATAAATGAAAGTTATGGCATTAAAGATGAAATGATTTGAGATTGCATTACAGTTTAGGAAAAGAGAAAAGCAGCCACTGATATTCTGGAGCTGGTGGGCACCCACAGCTGGGTCTGGGTGTTTTCCTGTTGAACAAGAGCATTTCATCAAGCATCAACTTTAAAGGCCACTCTGTGGCTGTGATGGAATAAGACAAAACCCAGACTCCTCCATAACCACATTTGAACAGACAAAACACACTGTCCAAGTCACAAAATACAAAATATCCCCTCTCCTGGTTAATATAAGTGACAACTGCTCCTTTCAGCTTCAGCCTTGTTCTCATCTTTCCTCCTAGGTAAGATTTCCTGAGATACCAGATCACAGAATTGCTCCTGCTCCTTGAGATCATTTGATTTAGAACAAGTCCCACTCCTTTACACCTTCCCCAAAGACACTTATGTAACTTCAGATATTATCATAAGTATGTCAGACACCCCTAAGACCACTCCCAAATTTGGTGATTTACTAGAAAAGTTCACAAGACTCAGCATATAGTGATTGTCACAGTAAAAAGATACATTGAAATCAGCAAAGGTAAAAGGTATGTGGGCAAAGTTTAGGAAAAAACAGGCCTAAGCTTCCAGAATCTTCTCCCAGTGGAGTTACACAGAATGTGCTTAATTTCTCCAGCACTGAGTTATGATAACAGTGTGCAATACTGTCATCAGGCATGCTCCTTAGAGATGTAGTGCCCAATGTTTTACTGGGGGCCAGTCATATAGCCAGCTTCTGCCTAGCACAGGCCAAATTTCAGACTCTCAGAAGGAAAGCAGGTGCTCCACATAAACCACATTATTTGCACAGTTTAAGCACAAGGAGCTATTCTTACCAGTTATGGAATGGTGGGACTATTCCCAGATTGCAAGATCTCTGATAGAGGCCAAGGGCTAACCTTGTAGCAGGCTTTTGAAAGGATAGCAGTCTCCAACTTGCTATAGTAGCTCTTTTCTATACAGGAAGTCTTTTCCAGCACCCTCATCCTGAGACACTCCACGACTTCACAAAGTGTGTATTCCTTGCTGCAAGGACTAAAAAATCCAACTTCTTCAGCAAAAGTAGGTTCTTAAGGGTCTTTGGCTAGAGGGCATTTGTCCTGTCCAGAGTCAGTAGGCAGGGAGCTCTACCAGGAAAATCCAGACATCATCTTGATCTGTCCTTTAGTACCCTTAGAAGCCCCTTCAGGAGCCGGACAATAAATCTGACCAGTCAGCAAGACCACAGACGGCAGGCAGTACAATGTCAAGAAGTAAAGCAAGATGAGGCCACCCTGTGGCTGTGAATATGTATCACAAGCTCTCACACAATGTATACATTCGCCAAGAACCTACTGTGGATAGGATACTGCCCAGTCTGGGGTGGGGTAGGGGTGAAGGTCTTAGGTTTTTTTCCCCTGCAGTGAGGGGAATAAGGTATTGGTTTTATAATCAGATAAATAATAATGGATTTAAAGAGTCATGATATACTAGATTCACATGGCAATGACTCAAATATCTAGTTGAGTAAGGGAGCTTGGGAAGCTAGGTAACTCAATGTGATGACCTTGACCTTCATGGCTACTTCCTGAGGTAGTCATTTTTTCTGGATAACTGGGTGTCCAGAAAGAGAATTCACTTACCCCAGGCCACACAGTGGGTGGGAGAGCTGGAATTTGATCCTGGAGTCATTTGACTAAAATTCCCATGCTTTGGGAATTTTCATCAGTCCTTAAGTTATGTGGCTCCTGCCATGTCACATCAGAGAGGAAGTGAGTGATGAGAGTCAGGGAATAAAGGGAGAAAACACTAGATATTTGGGGAGGAATGTCCCAGGCAAGGTGCTTGGTTTCAAAGAACTGAAACACAACATTGGAGGAACTTAAAGAGAAGTGAAATTTATTTGGAATTTGCAAGCGTAGCTGATAGACTCTGTGGGAAAGTTACAGAAATAGGCCTAGGGGTGGTAGGCAGCAAGGGGGTGCTGGGTCACTGAGAGCAAAGCCTGGTATTTCCACCCCATTTATCTGATTTTCTTTAACCCTCTTCATAAGCATAGAGCAGAGCTCTGAGGGCTCTGAGGGCCATGGAGCAATGGAGCGCAGCCACTGCCCTCAAGGGCATTGCAAACTAACAAGGGAGCAGTAATCCTGTAAGAACAATAATAAAAGCAGTAGTCATGTAACTGTGCTCATAAAATGCTAATGGAAGTAACAAGAAAGGAGCAATTAGTCCCACAAGAGGGCCACAGGAGAGCTTTATGGAAGTGTCCATATTGCCTGAGAAATGTTCTATTTCCTCACCTTTTTGTGTTTCAATTCCCAAACCAGATTGGAAGTTACTCAAGCATTGGGAGTGCAATTTCTAATCACTTCACAGAAACGAACCCTTAGTGTGGTATGGGAATGTGTGTTGGTGTCCAGGGCAGACATCTTTAGTTTGATGATAGCCTGCTGGAATTCCCTAAGCAAGGGTGTCTCAATCTTCTACCCAATGGAGTTATGGAAGTCAACTATATTTGACACAACATATAAAGTTTATTCTTCATTGCTAGCTTAGGCACATTATAGAAAGAATAAAAGATTCCTGCCTTTGCTTACTGGCATTTCATTCATTTTTCTTAATGCAGTACCCATATTAGTAAAATACAAGTCTTTATTTGAGTGAATTATTTTCATTGATGATAGTAGTGTCCTTCAGAAGTTTAACTGAATTTGGTGGAATTATTTGAACTATGTCAAGAAAACTAGGGACTTTGGAGTATAGTCTGTAAGATGATTTAGTTAATCCATTTAATTATTTAAATCATCATGTTTCTGTTTTAAAATTCTTTCACTTTTAATTGTATGAAAAGTTCCCCTTGAAACTCAGATTCTTCATGCTATTTCATAAAGTATTATTTTAACTTTTGCAACAGGTAAAGCCCTTGTACTTAAATTGGTGAGAAGTGTTATTCACAACAGAGAACACTTGTCCTTCCCAAGTAGGAGGGAGGTTAGAATCCCTTGGGGAGCTTTTCTTACATATGTCCAGAGGAAATTCTGATTCCTCTATTTTCAGTGAAGACCCTTGCCAGAGATCCTTGTTGATTTAATGGGCAGGGGAGTGTTGACATCCTCCAAAGAAAAATAGGAATCTCTGGTATAGAGAAAGAGGTTAACTTGCAGCTCAGACAAAGTTTTTTAGTTCATATACCTTGTTGGCATGCCTGCCACAAGCTCCAGGTCTTGATCTTGGAATCAGGGTGTCAGGTGATAAGAACATCATCTCACCCCAGTAGTACTGATGACATGAAAGCAAAATTCTTACCATTTTAATAGTCAATCTCCATATATCCATCCCCCTCCATTCTAGAAAAATCATCCTATTTCTGACACCATAAATAAAATCCCAGCTTATATAAATTTTCTGAATGAGAGCTGAAGGAACCCCTAGCCTATCAGCTGCTCATTTACAAGCTGTCTCTGTGGATTTGCCGGTCTTCCCTACTTTTTATTTTTAATGGTTTTCCCTTCAGAGATTTACATTTCATAATCTTGTCCAGAATGCCAGATGAATACCTTCCTGTCCTGAAGCCTTTTTGCCTCAATTGTAACAGCTGATTCCAACCGTTGACTCTTTTTTTTTATTATTGCTTCTTTTTAGTTATACATGATGAAACTGCCCATCTGTGAGGCTTTTAACTAGTAGTAAATGATAATGTAAAATAAATTATTTCCCACTGTTTCAAATACTCTAAAACTCTAAATACTCTCAAATTATCAAAATGGATCCCATTAATATGATATCAGTGTTAGATCCTAAATTTTTGTATGTTTTGTGTTTTTTCAACAGACTATATATTTTTTCCTTTTTAAAAAAATTATTTGTTTTAATTAGTTACACATGACAGTACAATGATCTTGACATATCACACATTTGAAACAAATGGGGTATACTCCTTTTTCTGAGTGTACAGGTTGCTGAATCACATTGGTCGTACAGTCACGTATATACATACAGCAATAGTAGTGTCTATTTTATTCTGCTGTCCTTCCGGCTATATTTTTTAGACCAGTATTAGGTTCACAGCAAGTTGAGTAGAAGGCACAGAGATTTTCAAAGTACCTACTGCCCCCATTCATGCATAGCCTGCCTCATCAATATCTCCATCACAGGGGTACATATTTGATCAACATACATTGACACATAATTATCACCCAGTCTACTATGTACACTATGACTCAGGCTTTGGACAAATGTGCCTAAGGACATATATCCACCATTATAGTATCCAATGGTTGTCAGTGGATTTTTTATTTTTTCTATCCTCCTTTTATGTGATTACTGAGTATGATTATCTGAGCTAATCTATCTGTCTCCCTCGGTCTAGCTCTAGCTTTTCCTGGCAACATTTGTTTTGTTTAGTTACCTATATCTAGCCTTTTCTACCGGAGATGGGGAGAAAGATACAAATGATACTTTATAAATAAGGGACTTGCTTATTAAAACTGTAGAATAACCTTTTAAATCAGTACCCTTTGTGCAATAAAATACAATGAAGCATTTTGTATCTCTTGTTATCCTTAGTTTGTATTATGACTTCCTTTTGCACACTTTATATTAATTGTTCCTCTTTATAGTATTCATCATGGACTCATAGCCTTCCACAGACTTAAATTCCTAGTAAAAACAAATGTTTCAAACCCATCTGTTTTTTTTTTCTCCAGCAAGATATAAAATCAGATAGAAAAATTCTCTTTTAATGAACAATAGAATTGGAAAAACCACATCTGGGTTTGGGGTTCATATTAAAGAGTTCTATATGTGTATAAGCAGTTGGCTTCCAGATCACCTTGGTGATGGAGCTGGAAAGATTCTTTATTTAAGGATATGACTTCATATGGTTATTTCCACTTTAATGCTAAAACTAATAAATTCCTTTTCTAAATTTGTTTGCATCTAAATTTTTAATGTTTATTTGATATACAGCATAACAACTTAAACTTCTAACTCCTTTCTCAGACTGTAATCATATCACTTCTCTCTAGAATTCTCCACATGTCTATTTGTCTACCATTTCATAATCATTCTTTTGATCTGTATGTGTCTATTGAGAATTGTAATGTCTGTTTCACTGGGTTGTTTGATGGACTCAATGAGATCATGTAAATTTCATTTTTTTATCTAGCATACTCATGCATAAAACTAGCCACATGGCTTTCAAAAGTGTAAAAATAGGAAGACATATTCTGGTTGTAGTGGAATATTTTTAGATCTACTAATAGCCAGTCCTATATGTAATCATGTTTCTCATTGTTCATATGTATATATTAGGCCATAAATACATAATGAGAAATGAAACTTGGATTGTTGAAATATACTCAGTAGCACATTTAAAAAAAAAAACAAGTAACAAGTTCTATGTTCTTAGGCCAGGTGGACAAAATGAACTCTAAAGTTATTTTCAGTCTTAACCATCTGTGATTTTAGGGTTGCAGATTTGCATCTGTTTCAAGAGAAAAATATTTCATAGTTGAAAAGTATATTTTAAGAAAGTGACCACAAAGGAAATGAGGAGAATAGATAAAACTCTAGAAAATCTGCGGGTGCTTCTTATAAAGATTGGAGAAGCCTTATCTAGATGTACAGGTAACAATGAGATGACCTATCAAAACTTTGTTTAGCCTGAATTTTACTTGAAAAATTTTTAACTCTATGCTTTAAAACGATGCACAATAAATGTAATATACCACATTAAAATAGTGAAGGAAAAAAACTACATCCTTATCTCATTGATGCAGCATTTGACAAATTGACACATACTTTTATGATAAAACTGTTTAACAAACCAGGAATAGAAAGAAAGTACAACATAATTAAGGTCATATACGAAAATCCAACAACTAATAACATACTTAATGGCAAGAGACTGAAAACTTTTCCTCTAAGATCAGAAACAAGCATGCCAAATTTTGCTACTTCTATTTAACATAGTACCAGAAGTCCTAGTCACAGGAATTAGGCAAGAAAAAGAAATAGAAAGCATTCAAATTGGAAAAGAGGTAAACTTATCTCTGTTCAGATTATATGATCTCTTATGCAGGAAACCCTAGAGATTACAAGTGTGCATGTGTCACACACACACAAACACACACACACATATATATATATATATATATATATATATANTATATATATATATATATATCAGCACTTATTTAAAAAGAAGCTCAGCAAAGTTGTTCAGTAATCTACACACAAAACAGTTGGGTTTCTAGGTACTGACAATTAACAATATGAAAAGGAAATTTAAAAGACTTTTATTTCCAAAAGCATCAAAAATACTTAAGAGTAAACTTAATCAAGGAGGTGAAAGACTCATACCCTAAAAACTATAATACATTGCTGGAAGTAATCAAGGAGTTCACAAATACATGGAAAGACACCTATGTTCAAGGATTGGAAGACTTAGTATTGTTAAGATGTCTGTACTACCTAAAGTGATTTACATATTCAATGCTAACAATATTGAAATCCCAATAATGCTTTCTGTAGAAATAGAAAAATTTCTCCTAAAATCAATATGGAATCTCACGGGATACTGAATAGTCAAAATAATCTTAAGAACAAACAAAGTTAAAAGTCTTGTGCTTCCAGTTTTCAAAACTTATTGCAAAACATCAATAATCAAAATAGTGTGGAACTGGCATAAGTTAGATATGTAGCTCAATCAAACAGAACAGAATAAAGATTCCCAGATATAAACCTTCATATATATGGTCAAATGATATCCAGCAAAGGTGCCAAGACCATTCATGTGTTTTTTTCTACACATAGTGTTTGGAAAATTACATATCTGTATGCAAAAGAATTAGGTTGGCTCCTCATACAATATACAAAAATTAAATCAGAATGGATTAAAGAACTTTAAACATAAGAGTTAAAACTATAAAATTCCTAGAAGAAAATAGTGGGAAATCTCCAGTACATTAAATTTGACAATGATTTCTTGGATATGACACTAAAAGCACAGACAACAACAACAACAACAAAATTAGACTACATCAAATTTTTAAATTTTAGCACATCAAAGAGCAACTATAACAAAGTAAAAAAGCAACCCATAGAATGGGAGAAAATGTTTGCAAACAACATATCAGATAAGGGTTAATATTGAGAAGAAATAAAGAATACCTACAACTCAACAATTAACATCAAACAACCCAATTTAAAGAAGCAATAAATATCAAATATATATTCCTCCAAAAAAGATATGCAAATGACCAATAAACACATGAAAAGACATTCAACATAATTCAGGAAATGCAAATCAAAACCAAAATAAGATAATGTCTCATACCCTTTAAGTTGTAAGGCTATCATCTTAAGAAGAAGAAATTTTTTAAAACACAGAAAATAAGTGTTGGCAAGAATGTGAAGTTAGAACTCTGGTGTACTGTTGGTGAGAATGTAAAATTGCACAACTGCCAAGGAAAGCAGTACAGCACTTCCTTAAAAAACCAAAACCAGAATTGCTATATGTTCCAGCAAGTCTGCTTCTGGGTATGTACTCAAAAGAATTGAAATCATGGACTTGAACAAATATTTGTACACTTCATGTTCATAGTAGTATTATTCACAATAGCTAAAAGATAGGAGCAATATACTTATCCATTGATGAATGAATGCATAAACAATATGTGGGATTGTGTGCAGGAATCCAAACAATTTGAAAAGGCCAAATTAATTCTGGATAAATTTGGAGAACTATTTGATCAGGACTTCTTAAGCTGGGGTTTAGGAAAGACTTAAGATCTTTGCAATTTGATGCACATTTAAATGTATAGATATAATTTTTTCCCCTAAAGTGCATGGTTTAATTCAGTTTCTCAAAGGACCAAGACATTGTATTGTTTGTGGATGCTTGAAAGCATTGTGACATTTTGCTTTGACTAACATGTAATAACTAAGCTGACAAAGGAGCTGAGAAATCAGGTGAGGAGGAGAAGATGAAAGCAGACCCAAGTTAAGACAAACTAACATGGAATCCCTTGGGTCCCTTACTGATGTTTAGTCCTATTCTCAAAGTTCTGCTGCTTTTGGAAATGCAAACACATACCCTGCTTTCATACTAAGCCCATGTGTATGTGATTATCATACATTCACTGGGAAAAGATCCCCATTGTTTTGGGTTTTATTTCATTTTTCCTGATTATAATTAGTTTGGGCTTATTATTTAGGGATTATGAAATGGATTTTTCACATTGCTGCTATATAAAAAGGAAGCATCTAACTCTTAATCATGTAGATATATTGATAATAGTTTGGAGGTCTTTGGTAATGGTTTTCAAATTGTCTTTGGATAAGACTATAACAAGGTGTTTTAGGGGGCTGGGATTGTGGCTCGGTGGTAGAGCACTCACCTAGCACATGTGAGGCACCGGTTTTGATCCTCAACACCACATAAAAATAAATAAATAAAATAAAGGTGTTTTAGGAATTCACAAGAAGGAAAGAAGAGGCCAATCTGGGTCTCTCCAGATTCCAAATCACACTCAAACAAAGTTTTGCTTCACTTATTTTACACACACACACACACACACACACACACACACATTCCTCTAAAACATGAAAACTTCTGAATTATACAAACTCCTCTAACCATTAATTTGTATTATCAGTAGATACCAGATTATGGTGTAGTAACGAGCAGCTTCCTCCAAGTCTTAGCTCTTCACCCCAAATGGAATTTACATGTCCAAAACAAGTTTTCAAGGGTCTCTTTTCATTGTAGTCACTCAAGAAATCAGGCTGATGGAAAATCCATTTGGACAGGGCAGGTAAGCATAAATGCTAAATTATATACTCACATTTTAAAGTTTCTCCACACATCATTTTTAATAGATGCAAGTCATCTGTCCACATCTACCATCAGTTAGGAGTGAAATCCTATGGCCTGACAGGAAAGAAATGAGAATAGCATATTCATGATGACTTTAATAACCACTCTAATATTTATTTAAGCTATAATCACAGAGAAATGTTCCATAAAAACATTAATAGGAGGATACTTAAAGTTCTATTTGGTATTATCTAGTCTCAAAAGATGAGGAAAGTCTATAGAGGAAATTTTCTACAAAATAGTATTTTGATTCTCTTTCTTTGAAGAAGAGAGGTTAAGTTAAATTAATATTTAGCATTCAGGCAATGAGTATATTCCACATCAGTGATAGCTTTGTACTAGTCAGTATAACCTAGTCAGAAGTCTACTCTGTATTGGTCAATTTGTTTCCTTGGGTTAGATAAAGTAGCTGAGCCACAGTAGACTCATCCTTTTACCTTGTATTCCTCTGGATGGCTTGGGGGGGGGAAGTAAGCCAAGGAAAGGACAAAATCTGGAGCTAAGGGAGGGAGGGGCCAGGAAGAAGCATCTACTCCTGTAATAGACAGAAGTTGGGGGCGGGGTGTGAAAAGCAGCAAAAGTCTGAAGCCATAGCCTCCGGAACTAATATGTTACACCCATCATGTTCACGTTTCCCTGAATCAATTCTCTGTTTTTCTCATACAGGAAAAATTTTGACAGATCCTCATAGTCCAGTCATGGAATATGAAAGGGGATTAGTACCTCACTATGGTAAGCCAGATTCTGAAGAACAGAGAAACTCATCCACTAAGAATCTTATCATGGAGCTAAAGTGGGAGCCAAATAACAGCTCCCACCTTTTTTTTAGTGCTTTGTGTGTGGACAACATAATTTGGTAGGAACATGACATGTTGGGTGGTCTTGGTAGTACTTAAAGAGGTTAACATCCATTCGGTGGACTCTAGCACTTAAACATGGTATATGGAATACACGTAGTAGCCACTGCTCCTTCCAACAGTCCTTAGCTGTGGCTCCCTGTCCCCTTCCCTCCTAAAATATTATATTGTAGACTGCATTTCTACAACTTGATTGACTCAGCTTCTCATTAAAGACAGTTCACTAGAATACACTTGTGTCCTCTACCTCTTCCTGAAATCCTTTCCTTCACTCTCCTGACTGTAAAGACATTTGCAAAACAAAAGGCAGAAACTCAGGACAACAAAGAAAAGGAGAGGAGATAACAGGAACAGAATTTCTGCAGCTGGTGAGCAGATGGATATGCTAATTGATTTAGCAGGCCCAAGAAAGTGGGAACCTAAATCAGCAATGGAAAAAGCTAAGGAAAACCCAGTATTATGAGACCCCCAAAGGCTCAGGAATTGATTGGTCCAGGTACTGCAGCAAAAAGTGCAAATGTGGAGCTAATGGTAGAAGGGTTAGTGGAATGTTTATTTAAGAAATAGTTAAAACCCCAGATCCTCTGAGCACTCAGGATATAATGTTCACTAAGCCCAGAACAAAAAACGGATATTTATTCTTCAGAAAGGGAAAGAGAACCTCAAGTCTGGTAGATTTAGAGCAGCAATTCTCAACCCAGGGTGATTTTTCCCTTACAAGGGACATTTAACAATGTCTGGAGACATTTTTGGTTGTCCCAGTCAGACGAATGGATGTTACTGGCACCTGGTGAGTTAGAGGCCAAGGATGCTAAGCTTCCTACAATGCACAGCAGAGCCACGCAAAATGAAGAATCATTCTGCCCAAAATGTGTTTAGTGCCAAGGTTGTGAATCTCCAGGTTACAGCAAGGATTTCATGTTAAAAATAATGGAATTAATAACTTTATCTCTTTTAGATGCTGAGATGCCAACACTGTAACTTTGGCCACCTTCTCACACTCACAATGCTGGGACCTCAGCTTGCTCATGACAAATAGGAGTATAGGGGTCCTCTCAGAAAATCTTACTAGCATAGAGAAAAATATCTAAAGAGACTGACATCATAAGTTTCCCAATAAAACAAGCCAGACACATATCTCTCTAGAAGGAAGCCTACAGAAAACTCTACCATGTGCTTAGGGCTTCCTATCAGTCTGAGGGCTCCACTCTTATATACAAGCAGTTAAGGATTGCCAAACATTGGAGGGAAGAGGCATGCAATGTAAAGGACAGCATTAAAAAAAAAAACAGTTGGGGAAAAAGGAGGTTATGTAAGGAAAGGAAAAGTTCAAAGATGTTAATATCCTTGGAGAAATAACAGATGCTATTGTGTGGATGAAACAGGACAGATGCTATGAAAAGGAACACTTGGCAAATAAAATAACAGTGATTAGAAATTAAAAATAAAATAGCAGATATGAAAGACTGGACATGTTGGAAGGAAATATGAGACAAATCTGCCATGAAATAAATGTAAAAGAGAGAGTCAAGGAAAATGGAGGAAACATTAAAAGGGTGGTCCCAAACATAAAATTCAAAATATAGAAGTGGCAAAGCAGAGACAATTGAAAATGGGCAGTTAGAAATTATTGGATAAATAATCCAAGAAAATTCTCTAGAAATGAGAGATGTGATTTTCCAATTTGAAAGGCTTCCCCACAATGTATCAGGTACAAAGGGAACAACATTTGACAGAACAAAAGCATACCATGATATCTCATCATGAAATGTGAGACCAGTAAGCACCAAAAGATGGGCAAAGTATTCAGCTGGAGGAGAAAGAGTGATTTCACTCAAAGGATCAGAAACCAGAATGATAATGGATTTACCAATAGCAACACTCAAAATAAAAGAAAGTAAAATAATGTCTTCTAATTTCTAAAGGAAATGACATACAGCATGGAATTCCATAGAATGATAAAGCTATCAATAATGGGCAAAGACAGCTTCTGCCAGGCAGTGTCTTGAAATACCTACATTCCATGCATGGGTTCTCAGGAATCCCCAAGGGATGCACTTCACCTAACAGGGTGTAAAAAAGAAGGAGAACACAGAGGAAACAGGAGAGCCAAGGCAAGGGGTGGAGGGAATCCCAAGGTATTCAGAAAGGGAGACATGAGGGTGATGGAGAGACAAAGGAAGCACCAACTCTGGATAGATTTCTCCAAGAGGATGAAGCAGATAGAATTCCTGATGTGTTTGAATATAACACAAAGAGAGATATGCAACAAGGGTAGTATTTGAGAACACATCATATGTATGTGTAAAGAACTAAGCTAACCAGAAAACAAAATGACCATTTCTATCTCCAGAGAGAACAAACAGCTAAGCCAGCATTGCCATCTCTGTATCATGCAAAGTTAGAATCACGATCTGACCACAGTTCCAGAATGAGGCCATTCCAGGATGGAGGATAGGGCATGTATGTATGAATCGGGGGACAGTAAGGCAGTGACACGAAGAGAGCTGTTATTATCAGTCTCTGAAGTGGAAAGCTAATGGATAATGCACAAAGTGGAAAATTAAGAAATAGTGGTATAAGTATGCTACCTAGAGGCATGAAGGTGACTTTTGAAAGAGTCAGTTGAGGGAGTAGAAAATAAAAGCTGGGAGAGTTCTGCTTTTCAATCAAATCTGTGGAAATATGTAACTTTTTAAAGTTACACAAAACCGGTGGAAAAATAATAGCTACCTTCCAAAAGAAAGGTAGTTGAGTGTGTATTTTGTATCAGACCCTAAATTATTTGGGGAACCCAATAATTAATAATATATAGTTCTTAAGCTCAAGAAATGCACTCCCAAAGGAGGTAAGATGCAAATAAACAGCCACAGTGTGAAGAATTAAAAAAAAATGGAGTAACTACTTCCTCTTCCCTCACTGGGGTAGTAAGGGTAGGGCTAGCCTGACAGCTGCATTGGAAAAGGCATGTTTTAGCAGGAAGGATGAGTTGGGGCAAAGATCAAGTGAAGAGTATATAGGTTGGGGAGAGCTACACAGGCTGAAGAGCACTCAAATTCGGTCATGAGATGGATGTCCTTTCCCTTCAACATTACCAACATTCACCATCTCAAATTTATGACTAACATGGACTGTCACCCAGAATTATTCAGTAAGGTGATTTAAACTGAATTTATGGGCTTGGGACTGAGTTGGTGGTTCTCAAACTGGCCATCAGGAAACCAAGAAATAAATAGCTGGGGGTATAACTCAATGGTCAAGCACATGCTTAGCATGTGCAAAGCCCTGGGTTCAATCCACAGCACTAAAAAAAGAAGAGGAGGAGGAGGATAAGGGGAAGAGGAAGAAGAGGAGGAAGAGGAAAAAAAGAAGAAAGAGGAGGAGGAGAAGGAGGAAAAGGAGGAGAAGAAGGAAGAGAACAAGAGAAAAATAAATGAAAAAAGAAATAAATGCTGGAAGAGAAATCAACAAATTTCTAAGTCTCAACCTTGACTCTGCAGATCCAAGATAAAGGTGGGTCATGCTCCTGCCTGCTTCATTTTGATACATAGAAGATTCCAATTCTAAGGCCCTGCTCATCCCAGAATCAACACAAATACATTTACCTAACCTACATAGAGACATTTCTTCATGAAGTGGTTTTTGGAATTTTGGATAGTTTTTCCTGAAATCACATGTTTCCCTGAAAATCAAATTCACAGTTGCTTTTTTTCTTTTTCACGTGACATAGGTTACACATTCCAGGTAAGAGAACTTGCCAAAATTTGCTCTCTTTTTCTAGGTTGATCCTAAAGTTACAGGTAATGGAAAATGGAAGATAACAAAAGCTAAAAACAGAGAAAGAGTCTTCCTTTCTATATTTTGTCAAAATAAGTATGTGCTTTACTTTGTATTCTAAAAGTAGCATAAACATTGGAATGAATCTCCAATACTACAGAAGAGCATGAAATAGGTAGAAATAGAGAAGTGCCAATAAACCACCTCAGAGACCAACAACAACAGGAAACATGTATATGGTTTCAGATACTTCTATGAGCATGTGGGTATATTTTAAAAACAAAACTGAAAGAATGTAATATATTCTGTTCAGATACCTGTTTGTTTTTGGTTTTTCCAGAGCAAACATTTTTCTCCATCAATTCAATCCTGGGTTTTTGACACAGAAAATATGTAAAATATACATGAAAAAATAAAATATGTATTTTCTTAAGTGATAAAAATTTTTAAATTTTCTCCTTATTTATCTGATCATTGTAGCATTATGCTACATATTATGCTCCATAATATGTGGAAGGATGGTGTAATGGCAGTTCCTTAGTGGAAATAAAATAACTTTAACTTTACCTCTGGCTTAAACAGTTGGAAGGTTTGGATTAAAAGAAATTGTTTGTTAAATAAGTTTTGGGAGGGGAACAGTCCAATCTTGAAGACAAGGGTTTAGGTCTTTCATTTTCCCTGTTCTACTGACTCTGTGCCAGTCACTTAATTTGACTGCTCTCATGTGTATAAAGGGACAGGAATTAACCCACTTTGAATAGCTGTTGTATGGGAATTTCCCTGTCTGCAACTCTGGCCTGGGCCTAAAGCTGAAGACAATAGTTGATGCTGGACTCTCCATGAGATTTGTTAAGTGATTTGAGACTGACCCTATGGCCCCATGCATTGCTTACCACCTGACTAAACATGGAAGGAGTTTGGGAGAAAAATAGATCATTTCCTTATGAAACCCTATGTCATTCAGTTCAGTGCTCCTCAAACAATGTTCTTGCTAAAATACAGATTCAGATTGAGGAAGTCTGGGACTAGGATTCTGTCATTCTATGAAGTTCCCAGGGGATGCTTATACAAGTGGTTCATGGAGTACATATTGAATAGCAAGAATATAGATCAAAGGTCAGCAAATAGTCTATTTCTATGAGTAAAGTGGTTTTTTTTTTACAAATAAATTTTTATTGGAACACAGACTTATTTGTTCTTGAATGTGTTATTGATGGCTGCTCTCATGCTACAGCATGAAATTGAGTGGTCATGGCAAAGACTGTATAACCTGCAAAGCTGAAAACATTTATAATCAGTTCCTTTACAGTAAAAGTTCACCAATTCTTGGATTAGACCACTAAGTTACTCACTTATACAATCATACAAATCTGTTGAACATCTGATGTGGTGATGGTGTGAAAGTGTTTTGAAATCCCACAAAAAAATCTTACACTTATTTCATGGTAAGGTTCTGCAATCCCAAATATTGTGTTTGTAAAAGGATTTGACAAAAGGAAAAGAAATAACTCAGAGGACTTAGAAAAATATGGTTAAATATGGAACCAATCATTGGCTAGAAGAGTCCCCTTAGCACCATTAGAGATCAAGAAGAGAATGATGATAATGATGATTGACATAGATAAATCAGTAATCACAAATGTCTTGGTGATCCAACCAAAAATGCTGACCCAATCAAGATGGTGGTCCAACCAAGATTATGGATCTGCCTATCTTCTCTTATTAGTACCTTCTCTCCCCAATTTCCACTCAAGACAGTCATTTTGGAAACTAAAGCTTCTTTAATGTTGAGGGGAGATTTGGATGAGTCTAACTTTCTCCACTGGGCTCAGGCCTCAGCAGTCATGAGCTCCCACACCCAAGATGGTCATGTTCCCTCCCTCCCTCCCTCTCATCCTGGGGGTTAATCCCAGGGGAATGGAACTTTACCACTGAGCCACATCTCCAGTTATTTTTATTTTTTATGTTAAGACGGAGTCTCACTAAGTCTGTGAGAGTCTTGCAAAACTGCTGAGGTTGGCCTCAGCCTTGGCCTCCTGAGTAACTTTGATTATAGCTGTGCACCACCTTGGCCTCCTGAGTAACATTGATTACAGCTGTGCACCACCATACCTGGTTGTTTTACTTCTTGACTCCAGGATGAAATTCTTTCTCAAAACACCAGAAACCTAAACTGGAGGTTTCCCAGGAGTTTGTCCATACAATTTCTCTGTCTTAAAATCTTCCTTTCACAACCCAAAGGCCCAGGGAGAGCCCCTGAGAACTCCTGTCTTTTCCTCTGTGGTCATTTGTTTGTTCCAAAGGACCTTTAAATTTCACACATCCTTAACATTTCCACCTGCACCAAACAGCTGCTTCTCTGGCCTACTCCTGATTTAAATCACAATTCTTTTAGTTGTTGTTGTTCTGGGGATTGAACTGGGCACTTAGCCACTGAGTCATATTCCCAGCCTTTTCTGTTTTTAAATATTGAGAAAGGGTCTTGCTAAGTTGCTAAGGCTGACCATGAACTTGTGATCCTCTTGCCTCAGCCTCCTAAATTGCTGGGAGTATAGGCACAAGCCACCACATCCAGCTTAAGCCACCATTGTTTCAACATGTATTTATGGAGCACCTACTGCATGCTGGGCACTGTCCCAGGTGCTGGAATTTCTGCTATGAACAGCCCAAAGCACTTGAATCTGCCTTCAGTGATCTTCCAGTGTCTGGGTCAGTTTAGTAGTCTCAGGGGATAATTTCGATTACAAAGATCTTCATCATAAAATATTTAAATAGAAATGATTTTATTTAGTTCAGCTGCACACAAGCTAATCTGGAGTTCCTCTAAATTGACATGTGATTTTGGGCAAGAGGTACTTTTTACAAAAAGAATATGCCAAAGTTGGAATGAAATACAATGCTAACAAAGCTGACTTAAGCAATGAATCAAGAGATAGGAGATGAGAATACAAATATAAATATGGAAGCCCAGTATGGTGGCACACACCTCTAATTCCAGGTACTTGGGAGGCTAAGGCAGGAGGATTGCAAGTTTGAGGTTGATCTGGGCAACTTAGTGAGACCCTGTCTCAAAATAAAAAATAAAAAGAGCTGGGAATATAGCTTAGTGGCAGAACATTCCTGGATTCTATAACCAGTACTTGGAATAATATATAT
>NW_026000249.1:627535-667047 GCF_001458135.2 Marmota marmota marmota | reverse complement strand
ACCAGGGATTGATCCCAGGGGTGCTTAATGATGGAGCCACATCCTAAGCCCTTTTATTTATTTGAAAATAATTTTTAGTTGTCAATGGACCTTTATTTTATTTATTTTATGTGGTGCTGAAAATTGAACCCAGTGCCTCACACATGCTAGGCAAGCACTCTTCCACTGAGCTACAACCCCAGCCCCTTTTTATTTTTTATTTTGAGACAGGGTCTCACTAAGTTGCTCAGGGCTTTGCTAAGTTCCTGAGGCTAACTTTAAACTTGTGATCCTCCTGTCTCAGTTTCCTGAGCCACTGGGATTAGAGGCATA
The DNA here is from genome assembly GCF_001458135.2 of Marmota marmota marmota. Taxonomy (NCBI): domain Eukaryota; kingdom Metazoa; phylum Chordata; class Mammalia; order Rodentia; family Sciuridae; genus Marmota; species Marmota marmota. The sequence goes on along the minus strand of NW_026000249.1, from coordinate 666,735 downwards.
TGACACCATGTTCAGCTACATTCAGTTTCAATTCATCTCATTTTCTTAAAATTTAGGACTTTTTTGTTCTAATTGGTTATACATGACAGTAGAATGCATTCTGACACATCATATATAAATGGAGTATAACTTCTCATTCTTCTAGTTGTACATGTTGAAGGATCACACCAGTTGTGTAGTCATATATGCACATAGGGCATTAATATCTGATTCATTCTACTATCCTTCCTACCCCATACCCCCTCCCCTCTCTTCACTCCACTCTGCTTAATCCAAAGTACTTCTATTCTTCCCTATCCCCCCATTGTGAATTAGCAACTGCATATCAGAGAAAACATTTGGCCTTTGGTTTTGGGGATTGGCTTAGAATGAGGTTTATGTCTATTCCACAACCACTCCTAACCCATACCCATTTTGGGTGGGCAGGAAAATTTAAAATGTATCAAAGTTACTCAGAGCTGTTTTCTAGAGGCCTATAAGAAAATCGTTTGCAGCCCCCTTAGGAAGGAGGGGTTGGGAAATCCAAGGTAGGGAAGAGAAAAGTGGGAAGGAGCCACTATGGAAAGAAGGAACTCAGATACTCACACATGATGCTTCCCTGAATGTAGACAAAATAGAGCTGCCAGATTTAGCTAAGAAACAATGAAAAAAACAGCAGAATTGGACGATAACAAAAACCAGGATATACAGGTAAATGTCAAATAACAAATAACTTCCTAGCATAAGTATGTCTCAAGTATAGCCTTGTAACATAACGAGTATCTTATAATTGCATGAGACATATACTAAAACTCATTTAACTGAAACTCTAATACAACTCAGAGCCTATATTTTATCTGGTAACCCTAACTAAAAAGCCACTCATTTAAAAAGTGAAGAAATGTTTTTGCCACCTTCTGAGTCTATCTAGAAGTGCATATTCATAGGCCTATTTTCTTAGATGCTGGGAGCTTGGATAGAGGGTTAGGTCATACATTGTCATATCCTTTGTTCCCAGGCTAAAATCTGTATTAAATAAAGAATTTGAAAGCACCATAGAAAATGATTATTTCTCTCAAAGGGAACAGTCTTGTTGGTAACACTGCCTAGAAGACAGTTCTTTACAATGCAAAGGATGAATCTCCAATGGGAGTATGAGGAGCTCTGACCCCCATCCAGGCTGAAGGGACTGGGATAGGCAGAGGGGATGGGGTGACCTATAGAGCCCAGTGAAAGAAAGTGATCACTCCTGGAAAATGCTTGGAAAAGGATAAGTCATCAAAAGGGCATACCTTAATGGTAGATTTTCTCAACCTAGCATTATTGTCATTTTGGACCAGAAAATTCTTCATTATGGAAGATGTTCCCACTATAGGACATGCAGCAGCATCTCTGGCCTCTACCCACTAGTTGCCAGTAGTATCCCTTCTCCCCAGTTGTGACAACCAAAAATATCTCCAGAAATAGCCCACTGACCCCTGGTGGGCAACATTGCTCTGGGTTAAGAATCCTTATCCTACAGAGAGAGAAGCCAAGGAATTTTGGAGCAAGAGTGGGAAAATACACCTGAGAAAACCAATGAGGCAGGTATGAATCTTCAGCAAATGGAGCAAAGCTTCATAAACTTAGTAAGATTCCACCATTGGAGTATGTGCTCAGGAAGCTTGACCTGGAAGTCAGGGACCTGATCTATCATTTTCAGTCCTTTTTTCCCCTACTACCTAGAATAGTGCCTGGCTAAAGATGACAGATGTTCCTGTTGAATGGATGATTATGAAAGAACAGTCATTATATTGTATAAACTTGCCTTTCTTTATGCTCCCTCTGAAGTGAGTGATGGCAAATCATTCCTTATATAATAAACAGAGAAGATTATGATGTTGAGGGACACATGGCTGACTCCTCACACACACCTTCATCTATCATGCAACCCACTCCATCCCTAAGGGCTACAGTGCCTGAACTTCTCCTGTGTATGATATATTCTTTTCAAGGCAGGGGCATCTTTCTGCTCTGTGCTAGGTATTGAAGTAGGCATTAGAATACAAAGTTACTGTCTTTACGAAAGAAGAACAACTCAAAGGATTGGATAAATTGTATACCTTTATATAAACCAAAGTGTTCTAGAAGTCCATAGGAAGGAAGTATCTACAGGGGAGATGATTATTAAGTTGAATCTTGTAGGCCAGGAAGAGATGACTGTGATAATCAGCACAGACAAGCTGATGTAACAAAGAGTCCCCAAATCTTAGTGGCTTAATAGATGTTTTTGTGTTGACCCAGAGTGGAATGCAGATGTCTCCATCACAAGGCTTTATTTCAACACAGTTCTTTCTATTTTGTGGTTCTATCAACCTCTACAGCCTCAGAATCCTCAAGAACCTTGAGCCATGCTACCCAATCCTCCCAAACTGGGCCAGTACACAAAGAGAGTGTGAAGGTGGATGATTATTTCAGATTTTTAAGAGGATATGCCTGCAAGGAGTGAACAGCACCATGGCTCTAAACCCATCATGCAGACATCAACAAGTCCATGCCCCACTCCATGCCAGGGTCTTCTGATAGTTCAGGAAGAAATGGCAATAGTTTAATGGACCTTGCTCTCATGCTTCCATGAACAGCAGAAATGGAAGAGTAAGTCAGACAGAGGAAGTAAGCAATAAGTCCCAATAAAATGTAAATTCAGGAAAATCAGGAGGGAAGTTAAAAGTTAGAGACAAAGCTGGAGAAGTAGAGGGCTCTGATGGAAAGTGGAGAGTCATCAGCTGTCCTACAGCATCAGGAGGGAAAGTGACTCTTAAAAATAAAGAGAGGGGGAGAAGTGTGTAATGACCAGAGAGATGGATAACACAATATTTTCCAGAAAGAGAAATGGAGGTTTTCTCACCACAACTTCCTTCTAGAACTCAGTATGTACTTAAGAAATTTTCTGTGAACATAGCACTGATTTTTGTGACTCTAAGGCTTCTTTATATTTCTGACTTTCTCCTTTCTGCAAGTTATAACAACAAGAAGCTTTGAAAGTGGCTTATAAAATATACAGGAATGTGGTCCTTCTGGAAAAGCCACAGGGAAGGGACTGAGTATGCCTCATATTTATGTAAATTTTAACCACATAATGGGCAACTCAAGAAATAATGATGTGACTGCTGGGACAAATCCCTTGAACTGCAAAAGCTTTTGATTCACAAGGAGCAGTGGTGATTATTGCCCCTTGCAGCCTCGCTCCTCTGTCAACTGTGTGTAGGTTCTGCATTTGGATCAGTTTTGTTGGAAAATGAAAATATAAAACCCTAAATATTAATGGGCTCAGTGATGTTTCTAAGAAATATGCAATTAAACAATCAATATATAGTATGAAGAATTGTTAGTCACGCTGAGTTCTGAAAGTGCCAACATTGTAAGAATATGTTATTGAAACATGAAAGAAGTAGACCTTTGAGATGCCAGATTTACATGTTACTTTTGCTATTATGCCCTTTTAGTGACATCAAAGAGTTGAAGAAATGTATATGAAAATATATAATTCTCCTCTTTGCTGGATAGAAAATGAAAATTGAAAGAATTTGCAAGACAATAAAATGAATGCTTTAATATGCTATGCAAGGCTGGGAGGAAATAAGCAGAGTGCTCCATTACTTCCCTCCTTTTATTTTCCTATCATTTTCTTCCTCTCTCTCATATGAGTATTAATTTATATTATTTATTCTTCTGTGTATATGCTTCTGTGTATAAAGTGGGTTTGCATCTGCTCTAATTATGCTCCTAGATTTCAATATTTAAATAATGTCCCTTTGTTTTTACCATACTGTCTAGAACTAAAAATTTATTTGCATCATTATAATGTACTCCTCAATTTTATTACCATCTTCAATTCTTTGCAAATGGCTTGTAGATCTTTTCCTACCATAATTTCCATTTAAAATTTAAATTCTCATGAGAATCACATGCATATTCCAAAACACCCCTAATTCATAATTTTATGTTCCCACAAAGGAGGCCCATGTAGTATTTTAAGAGCAGAGCAGAGATTTGTAGCTACAAGTATCCTCAGGAGCCCTGGGCTCCTGGTCTGGGTTTGTACCAATGCCCCCATCAGCTGGATTGCTACAACTGAGAGTAACTGGAAATTGCAAGCAGGAAAGCAGTCTTGGGTGTATCACCCTAGCAGTTAGTCAATCTCACTTGATTCTAAAATAGCAGTGTTTATTTCTGCAAATTAATATGATCTAAGAGGAAAAACCTTAAAATAAAAAAAATCCTAATGTATTTTTAACGGTGCATTTATTACCACTGTACTGATTTCATTACAAATATTTAAAAATTCATTAAAATGTAGAAGACTTTTGTCAGATTAGTTAGCTCCCAGGACAAAACTTAGTATTTTATAGTGGGTGGAAATTAACAGCTCGATCCCACACCAGGAACCATGTCACTTCCTCTTGGTGATTCCTCTTAAACATCATAACTAGTCAAAATAGATTTACACTTGAGAAGGTCACACAGATTCTCCTGCGAAACATTCTCCTGCTCAACTATGTTTTGTTGCCTGACTTTAGAGAGAGCTGTACATTACACAGCACATTCTGACCTCCTTTTCACGATCTGAGAACTGAAAGGCATGAACAGCAAAGGGAGATGTCTTTTTTAGTCATTTGAAGCAGGGACAGTTGAATTTGGTTTCACTTAGAGTTAATTGCACATTTTGAGTGATTCGGTTTTGGCAAAATCCAAAGCATATTTTGCAAATCGCTTTTCCCATTAAATCCTAAAACCCTTTATTTTTAAAAGGAAATGTAATCCATATGTTTGGAATTTGTTTACACTAAAATTATAAAAAAAATATATTTTATTCATATCCCAGAAGCTTTCTGCACGATTTTGTAAACCTCTTTCAAAAATGAAGAAGTTATGTATTGCCAAAAACTAATGAGAGCAAATCCATAAATGTTAGAAATATTGATTTCATGATTCCTTATGGTCTAACCTTAGGGAAACATATCTTTTGGTTTTCAATCAATCCTTGTAGAGAAAATGACACCTTTTCTTCGGAAAAACCTATACCAAACAGACCTTTTAGGGGACCAAATTCTTGCAGTGCAGAAAAGTTTTATTTTGCCTACACTTATCAAGCTGCTTATCCAGATTCAATTTTGGAAATGATTTAATCCAGTAAACAAACAAATCAGTGGAAAATTTATGGAATGCTTGCTTATTAAAAACTATATCCAAATTGTCAAGTTGTACTCTCAGATTCATTGAACATGAAGAAATTTCACCCACTCAAAAATCTCTACCTTGAAAATAAGGAAGTCCAAGAGGAGCTAAGATACCCCAGATATTCCTTCATAATGAGGATAAATATGAATATGCATTTATCTTTGACTACTATCATGAAATTGTCATTTTCTTAGAGTAAGGACTGGCCAATTTTTTTTTTTGAGAAAGACCAGATAGTAACTATTTTAGGCTTTGTAAGTCATGTGGTTTCCATCACAACTACTCAGTTCTGCCACTATAGTACAGGAATGGATATAGAAGACAATATATATATGAATGGGTGTGGTTGTGTACTAATAAAACTTTATTAATTTTATAAAAACAGATGGTAGGGAAGATTGGTCCCATGAGCCCTGGCTTAAAGCTACTTATCAGAATATGCAATTCTATTTGATATATACCTGAGATCACATTTTAAAACATTGGCTTCACATGCTGAAAGATAAAAATTAACTTTTCAAAGTTTGTCTCTTTCTGCCTTCCCTGTTTTGAGACTCCAATTAAATATATATTTAACTTTAATACTATCTTCTGTATCTCTTCTTAATTTTTAAGGTGGAAGCTTTCATTTTGAGTGGGGATGAATTCTTATAGTTCTCTCTCTCTCTCTCTCTCTCTCTCTCTCTCTCTCTCTCTCTCTCATTTCCTAATATCAACATTGGAAAATGTCAGATATGAATTGGAATTAACTCTAATGTTTGTTTGAATAGTTTTTGACACTGACTTGATGAGGTTTGGTAATAAATGAAAGATGTCTCGGTGCAGAAATGAGATGTGATTCCTCAGTGCTATTGCAGCATTCCTCTTATAGCTGAAGTGAACCAAGCTCATGTTCCTTCCTCCAGAGGGCAAATGAGAACAACTCAAGAGCCTCATTTGCAGGTAAGCAGCAGGCAGGCCCTGGGGCAGGTGCACTCATGTTGGGGAACTTGAGGGCCTTATTGCTGATTATATCTTTCAATACTCAGATAGTCTATATTACTTCAATTTATTACATTTCATTGATGCACACTGAGTCAAATGGTGGTCTATTTTGGCTTTAACAGTCTATAAGTTTATACTTTCTCTTCACCTCTGAATAAATCCAGCTCTAGAGTATTTGAAATTTGGAGAGCACGTGGAGATAAGACCTTGATGTAGACACAGACCTCTGAAAAATGGGATTGTGGCAGCTATAAAATATCTCCATGTGCCTTTGTGAGCAATGGATGAATAAGGTAGATCCAGAACCAAAGAGGAAAAATTGGAGACTCCTGAAGGCACTGCCACTGACAGAGTGCCTTGAGTTGCATATGAGTCTCCTCTTCGGGGATTTTTAGAAATTCCTAGGGGATGTGAAGGCAGAGAGAAGTTGAGGCTCTCATCTTCCAAAGTTGGTGGCAACTGAGCCAAGAATCTGGATAGCATTGCTTGGAATCTCTTCAGAATTGTGGAAGGGTGGAAATGGGATAGTGACTGCCTACAACTAGCTATACTTTTCTACACTGAGCCATTCTCTGGCCTGCATAGACCATCTGGGTATTATTTCCTTTGAAGAAAGGATCACCTGGCTAAGAGAGTGGGCAATGTCATCCACCAGCCCTGTGGGTCTCTGATCTTTTCACCATGAGCCAGGTGAGTGACTGAGGAACAAATCAACAAGCATTTCTGCACTGAAGTAAGCTAATGTCCTTAGAGCCTAAGAAGAGATGGCTAGAGATTCCAGAAAGACACTACTGATACTTCTACAGGGTTTTTAAGGGAAAACAACTTCTACTCAGCTTCCTAGGTTCTCCTAGTGAGGAGTAATGTGACTACCATGGGAACATTGAGGGTCCAGTTAGGTGAGACTCTCAAAATCCCAACCTAATCCCTGATTTAGACACTAGAAAGAGGATTAAAAGTTGGGAAATAGTGGAGAGGTGCAACAAGGACAATCATAACTGGGGACACTCACCTTAAAGGAGAGTGAAAATTTCAAAATTATCTGACATATACTCCTCTCCCCTTTTGTTTCTTTGGATTATTCTTGCAATGTTTAATTTGCTCCCCAAAGTATCCTGCATCCTGTTATATTTAAGTTTCTATTGACTTTCTGTGCTCAGCATGACCTTTTTTAAATATCTGAGTTAGAACTTTTAGAATGTATATATTCTTGTAGTTGGTACTTAGAAAACACATGGATCTAAATTTTATTCTCCAAGACAAGTTGTAGGATAGTAAGAATCTTCTAGGGAGCCTTTTTTTTTAATAAGGAGGAGGTGTTGCATGTAACTCATTTCCAAGGGCCCAAAGAAGGCAGGTCCTCAATAACTGTTGAGAATGAAATTATCATTTGCAGGTTTACTCCTCCAGTCTTTACAGATGCAGCCCCTCAACTTATGACAAGATGAGGATTTCTACAGTGATGCAGTTGGGGAGGGATACGAAAACAGATTACGTAGTCAATAGAGATGAACTTTTATCATACTAGTCATCATTTACTGATTGCTCTGTCTCTTCTCAGGACATTTCCATTCATGATAATCAGCCTTATAACAAAAAATAAACCTAAAATGAATTGAATGTGGCCTCACTCTTCTCTCTGCCTATTTATACGTAGGAGTCAATTGTAATATGTTGATATGGAGAAGAGATACCAACAACTATGGTGGTTAGTATGGATACACAGTAGAGGCAAAGCTGATTTTGCTACATTGTATCCTTTTCCTGGGTATATAACAAGACTACATTTCCCAGTTTTCTTTGCAATTAAATGGGACCATATGAGTAAGTTTAGGCAGTATCATATAGTCGCAAGTTATTTTCTTCATAGTCCTTGAAAATATCTCACAAACCCTTTGGTCTTCTCTTCCTTGCTAGGAATATAAAAATTCTTAGAGGATATATCTACCAGTCCATCTTTGTGGCATAATAAACCACCCCAAAACTTAGTGGCTCATAAGAAATACAAGTATTCTACTGGCTCATGATTCTATAGTTCAGCAATTTGAGAAGGGCTCAGCCAGGTAGTTCTTTTGTAGACCATGTTTGGGATCATACATTTGGCAATACTCAGCTGGGATTGACTGAAAGGTAGTCTGGTTAAGAGGACAACAGCTGGGTTGTTCATCTTGGCTCCAGGTGATCTTATCCTCCAGTAGGCTAACCAGGGCTTCTTCATATGTTAGAGACTAGAAAACATTGGAAAGGGAGGGAGTTTACAAGGAGACATAATTCACTGGGTAGTCATTAGTGCAACAATCTAAGACTGAGGCTATGTTTCTGATAAAAAAGCAACAAGATGGAACTAGTTCAGATCCCCGAGTCATTATTTGTCAGTGTCCTGATCTTTATTGACTATGATGTAAGAAATAAGATGTTATTAAATCACAAATATTTCAAGGTTTATTTGTTAACATAGTATAGCCTATAGTATTATCCTAACTAACATAGGGAGAATGACTATTCTCTCAAGTTTGGAAAATATGCCTATTATTACTACATGAAGAATAAAATCTTAATATACAACCATAAATTACTTTCCTGGGATCTTTAGTTTATAATACTTACATTAGTATAGAGTTTTAACATCGATATCATTTTTTCACATATTAATGCATTTAATTTAGATACCAGAAAAAGAAATAGATGAGAAAAAGGCTAAGTGTTAAATGATACATGAAGACCACAAAGGTAGAATTGGCAGAGCTGATACTGAAGTCTGGATCTCCTACCCTTTATATCAGCAGATTCCCTAACCTCACATTGGAAAATCTTTGGTAATTCACTGTGCTTGTTGTAGGCCAGGCTTCAACAGATCAACAGAGATTGATAACATCCTATGAATTAGAATTCCTTGGAGAAGAAACAGAATCTTAGTCAGGGTTTCTTTGTAACAAAGAAAAAATAGGAAGTCTGTTGTGTGATAGCAGAGACCCTAAGAGACTTGGAGTGTACTGAGTTATTTTGTCTGCCCTTAAGGCTGGCAGATTGGAAACCTAAAGGCTGGCTGGGGTGAAGATGCTGAGTTTCACCAAAGAGAGGTGCCAAGTCACACTGCTAGGGCAGGTCATCAGACATGAAGAGCCTTTGGAAAGAAAGGAGGCTTCTACAAAACCAGTCACGATGCACAGTGAAAGATACTTTAAGATAAGGAAACTTCTCCCCAACTGAAGGAGCCAGGACCAGGCTAGTACTCAAAAGAGTATGTACAGCTGTAGAGATAAAATGAGGGGGACCAGCTAGAATTTCACCATGTGGCTATGATATCAACTCACAGAGAAGACTTGGAAACAGGTTCTTGGCAGAGTTGGAAAGTCTATCAACTATCAAAGCAGGGTCTGAATGGCGTAGTTCAGAGGTCAACAAATTATGGAGCATGGGCCAAATCTAGCAGCTGCCTTGTTTGGTTTTGTTTTAAAGGGTTTTTTTGTAATTATGATAAAATTCACATAATATAAAATGAACTATTTTAAAGTGAACAATTCAATGGCATTTAATACTTTTGCAATGTTGTGCAGTCACTATCTGTATCTAGCTCCAAAACATTTTAATTACTCCAAAATAAAACCAATACCCATTAAACTGTTACTTTTCATTCCCTACCTCTCAGTCCTTAGCAACCACCAATCTGCTTTATGTCTCTATGGATTTACTTATCCTGGACATTTTATATAAGTGTATCCATATAATATGTGACATTTTATGTCTGACTTCTTTAAGTATAGTCATTTTGAGGTTCATTCACAGTGGAGCATGGATCAGTACTTCATTCCTTTTTATGGCCGAATAATATTCCATTGTATGACTAGACCACATTTTGTTATTCATTCATGCATTAATGGAAATTTAAGTTTTTTTCACTTTTTAGCTATTATTAATGGTGCTACTATGAATATTTCTTCACAGGGATTTTGTTAAATACCTGTTTTCAGTTTTTTTCAGTGTATAATTAGGAATGGAATAGCTGCCTATTTTTAAAAATCAATTTTATTGAAATACAGCTGTGCCCATTGTTCACATATTGTCTGTGGCTTTTTTGTGTGTGCTACATAGCAGAGTTGAGTAGTTTTAACAGTGACTATATAACCACATAGACAAAAATATTTTTTATTGGGCTCTTCATATTAAAAGGTTGCTGACCACTGGGATAGGAGAAACCACACCTCCATCTTTCAGAACTTGCTCTAATGCATACCCAAAGTTACATTCTTCTGGTCCTTGAAATGGTAAAAAGGAATAGGAATTTTCCTTTGATCTGTGATGGCCAGGACTTGGTGTGGCAAGTTTTGAATTAGAAGAAGATATATGCATTGGTGACCATTCCTCTCATTCTCTCTGCCCTCTCCTTTTCCTCCCCTCTTTCTTCCCCTCTCTTTGAAACATTCCAATATTCTTTCAGTAAACAAAGGGAGAAGAACAGACAGGTAAGGGAATCAGTGCTCTATTCATTGCCAAGTGCAGAGGTACCAGAAAGATCCACTTTGCTTGGAAGTCAGGAAAAAAGCTTGCAGAGCTGAAGTCCATGGCTGATGTCCTATCCTGTGTGACTAACATACACCCTTGAATGTTCAAGTAAATCACCTGAGACCTGCTTAAAAAGTAGATTCTGTCAATAGGTCCAGAGTGGAGCTTGAGACATTCCAGCCAGTTTTCAAAAGAAGCCAATACTGCTAGAGCAAATCATAGTTTGAATAGTAAGGTGAGCACAGGCTCCCAAATAAAGCTGCTCTTTGAAATCCCCTTGGGAAATTGTTGAAAAAATATCCTGTTGCATGCATCCACCACCAGAGATTCTGACAGACTTTATCTGGGGTGCAGCCTGGCATCCAGATGTTCAAAGTTTCCTGGGCAGTTCTAATATGCTTCAAGGTTTGAGAGGCCATGTTCTAGAGTTTAGGAGGTGAGAGTTAGAGTTGGATCAACAATGACTATTTTCAAAAGAAGTTATTGGCAAATACAAATAGGCTAATATTAATTCAAAACTCACCTTGGCTATTGACCTATCAAGTGATTTCAATAACATGTTCTACATTATATAACTAATTTGGGCTATCAGGGGAATCCATGTAATAGAGAGTTGGAGCATTTTACAAATAAGTGATCTGATTTCACTTTCCTAGGAATTGTGCCTGGCCAAACTGTGACCAGCTTCCGGCTCCCCATTGTATCAATAAATACATCAGCATCAGGCCACTGGGACCTCATCTACATTGAGAGCAGAATGTGCAAGATGATCCAACAGTTAATGTTTTACACTTGTCTCTTCCCATTTCCAAATTACATGCTTATTGTATTCAGGCAAATCAACATGAGGCCAAGTCTGCAGATGTTTGAAAACTTCCAGATGATTCCTTAAGTTGTTCATTTTTCATCTTAATGTGAAGATGCCTATGTTCATGATCTTTACTGTATACTTTAAAAGTGTTTCAATAAAACCAAGTGTTCTGATCTTAGTTTCCATGTCTTCAGATTAGGATAAAAGACATACAAATATTAACAAGACTAAAATGCTAGTCTATGTACCACTACTCCCCATCTGGCCACTTAGTACCTGAATTTATGTGGGCTACCCCTCTGGACTATTGCCTTCAGGGCCTTGTACGTCATCTTTCAAAGGTAAAATTCATTTTTATAAAATTCTCCTCTCCTACCACCTGACCACCCTCTCACTAATACTACTTGTATTCTCTTTGCTCAGACTGCTTTCTCTAGGTAATTGGTCTAGCTCCCAGTTTATATCACATCAAAAATGGCTACATCTGAAGAGCTCATTCATTTCTATTTGTATAGCATGAACTTTGAAAATGGTTAATCCAATTAGTATTCAGTAGTTTATAGCAGAGTTTCTCAAAATGGGTCCTTGGGCCAGCAGCACTGAGAAGCTTGTGATGTATGAAAAATCTTAGAATCCCAACACAGACCAATTGACTCTGACTGGAGTCAATTGGAGTGCGGAGGGCAGGAATCTGCATTTCACAAACCCCCCTAGTGACTTTGATGAGAGCACAATGCTGAGAATTGCTGGAGAAGATTAACTGTAGTTGTTTGGAAACTTTTGTGAGCCTGCAATCACCAGGTGTATTACATTAGCTATGAAATATGTTATCACCAGTCTCAGGGGCATGAAACAACTATCAGTACTTTCTCACTCTTGGCTTGCTTGCTGCTTCTGCAGTGTGACTGGGGAGCTCTGCTTCAGATGGCAGGTTGAGTCCAAGGGTGCTCCATACATTTTATTCTGGGACTCGGGCTGGAGAAGTGGCAGCTACTTGGGCTTATAATTCTCATTGCTAAAATCAGAAACTCCCAGAGGGCTGACCTTCTTAAGGCTTAGCCTCAGAACCCAAACTGGTCACATGGCCAAGCCCAATGAAGTAGAGAAATATAATACCAAAGAGGTGATAGGATCCAGGTGGAGAGAAGGGGAGAGAATATTTGCTCAACAAAAATCCTATATACCCCATTGGGATAATGAGTAAATGCATCCAGCACAGACATGCTAGCTAGTAAATGCACTTCAATTCTATTAGGCCAATACTAGTAATCAAATGAGAAACTACAGGTATTTCAAAAGAGCACCAGTCAGCCTATGAATGACTTTTGTCATTCTTTTCATATTCATGTGATAAACCCTACAAAAAGAATTTCCGTCCACACTTCCTTTCTGGTTCTACTTCTAAAGAACACATGCAGTATGAATGTTTTAAAAAAAATCAAAGGAAATACCTGCTGCTATACTTTTTCCCACGGTTATTTCCACTTTGAAAAGCTGACCAAATATTTTTCTCTTCTAATGTATTAAAAAGAAAAAAAACTCTCTTAAATTCCCATCAATGATTTTTCTAACCACATTGAACTCGAAAGAAGGAAAAAGAAAAATATCTTCCCTGAAGATATAGTGAAGCGTGCCACTACTAAAAGAATCAATCATGTATCTTCTATGGAATCATTATAGGACTAAGGACAATACCATCAAACTCTAGGACATTAAGAAAGCAACTTAAAATTCCCTGATGGTGGGAGTAAAGAGAGCTTTCATTGGCCTAGCTTTTTCTTAGCTCGGTAACTAAAACATGGTGCCAAACATGGTGTTTGTTGACCTGAAAGCACATGGATTCTTCTCAAGATGTCAGGTAACTGGCAAATTCCAAGGTCAGTGTCCTTATGAAAGGGGATCAAAAGAAAACCCATTCCATAAAGATCATGGTCTACCCATGTGCCAGACACTCAAAAGTAAATAAGCTGCCATTTAATGAACATAGAAGAACAAAGGTGAAGCACCCGCCAGAAGAAGGTCATATAGTTTTACAGCCCCTGTTTCATGGATTAGAGGTGGGTGAAGAAATTCTAACAAGGTGAAAGAGTCTAACACCTGCAGAGGGAACCACCTTCACAAGTTGCATGCATAACCCTGACTTATTTGGAGAAGAGCTGTGAACAGAACAGGAAAAACAAATCAAAACAAAAAACTTAGCTCTATAAAGAGTATAGTGGGCCTTTTGGGAAAATCCCTGGTCTTGGGTTCTAGACTTTGTTCTCTTCTAATGCTGCTAGACACTGGGTAATTTACGTAAGTGCTCTCAGCCTCAGTTTCCTCATCTATAGAGTAAGGTTAATATACCTGCACCCCAATACTTCTAAAGGTGGTTCCAAAGCTCTGTTGGATGTGTATGTGAAATGACTCACTGGTATGCAGAATATTCTTATTGAGAATAATATTGAAACTGGGGAAAAATTAGGAGAGAGACAATATGGTCTTTGTAAACAGCACCTCTGGGATTGTACACGGCACAATCTCTACAGCTGTATGCTGGGCTGCCTTACTTCCCATGCACTGCCTATGGTAGCATCTAAAAGCCACATTGATGAACCGATTTTCAAAAGTGGTACAAAAATGTGAAGAGTCACCACCATACTCTCTGAGTTCTTGACTGAAGTTAGTAGAAAAAATATTGTGTCACCCAGTAATTTCTTTTAAAAACTCAGACAGTAATAGAATGATTCTTCTAATCACTGAGGTAGTGAAAATAATGGAGTTGACATTTTTCTTATGATTTTGAAGCTTTCCCCTGTCTTTAAAGATGTTGTCGTCAATCAGTGTTTCTTTGAGAGGTAGCACAAGAACACTTTCTTTCCTATAGTCCCTCCTGTTTGCTTCCAACATCACCTCTCAGTGAAAAAAGTACAAGGAAGCCATTTCCAGAAGGATTGCTGTCGCTCAGCTCATTACACACTTGCTGTGAGCCAGACACTTAAAGGTGAATGAGGCACCACCCCAAGGGGAAGTAAAATGAAGCAGAAGCACTCAAACAGAAACAGCAATGCAGTGTCCCAACTTTTGCTGCCATTTCTCTCTGTTGGTGATAGACATGCAATGAGTCACATCCTGGAGTTATTCTCTCCCTTTTTGTGAGTGGAAGCCTTGATTTGCTTCAGATAGAACACAGCAAACGTGCCAGGATATCAATCTTGCGATTATATTACGAAAAACTCCATCTTAACCAATTGGAGAGAGACACTTGAAGAAGTAAACTCAGAGGCACTAAGGGAAAGAGCTGCTTGGCAGGGAACTACCAGTTGCCTCTGAAACCTTAGGGCAGGCTCCAGTCAACAGCCAGGCAGATTCTAGAAACCTCATCCTACAATCAAAAGGGAATTGGCTAAGGGAGCTTAGAAGCAGAATCTTTTCCAGCCAAGCTTCTCTTGAGAATGCCTCAACCCGGGTGATGCCTTGATGGTGTGGCTTCCTGAGACCCTGAGCAGAGAGGAGTCAGCTCAGCTATGCCCAGATCCCTGACCTAAAGAAACTGTGAGATAATCAATCTGTGTTGTTTTAAGCTACCAAATTTGTGGTGAACTATTATGCAGCAGCAGGAAAACCAATACCCACTATTGAAATCTCTTATGATAACTATAAACATCAGCTTCACTCTTGAATACATTAGCATATAGGGTATGTACTATTCAGAGAGAAGCCCTCTGTGGGTTTTTGACATTGAGTAGAGAAAGAAACTGGATTTTTCCACTTCACAGCTCCTGTGATATAAATAACATTCACATAGCTCCAGAGGTCTCCTTGGCAGAGTAGGAAATACCTCAGGGGTGTCCCCAGCACTGACAGCCTGTGGTCAGACGCCCACCCTTTCTCTGAGTCACATGAATCCAGACTGCTTTCCTCTCAACTCTCACAGCACTCAAAGAGTTTATAGTCTGAAAATGTCCTTTTCCCACATAATAGAGTAACTACAGGAATGAATTCTGAAGAATGATAACCTTGAGCATTTTGTGGCATTTGAGTTATTCTACAGATTCTAGTGTCCTTGGTTTGAAAATAATAGCCTACAGAAAATGGAAGTGTTGCATGAAGTTTCAAACATTGTTTCCTTTAGAACAAATTTCACATAAACACACAAAGAATTACCTTAGCTCTCATGGGGAAGTTTTGTCTCATTTCTAAATATAAATTGTATTTTTATATGATGGGCAGCACCTTCCATTTCATGAGCTTGCATTTCATGGTCTTGCTTAAAAATTCTAAAACAGTAGTAAAATTACTTTGACTTACATTGAAAACTGATTTAATTTGGGGGGGAGAGTACTGGGGATTGAGCTCAGGGGCACTCAACCACAGAACCACATCCAAATCCTATTTTGTATTTTATTTAGAGACAGGGTCTCACTGAGTTGCTTAGCATCTTGCTTCTGCTGAGGCTGGCTTTGAACTTGCGATCCTCCTACCTCAGCATCCAGAGCCACTGGGATTACAGGCATGTGCCACCAGGCTCAGACCAATTTAATTTTTAAATATCCTAAAATACCCTGGTTTTTTTTGTGTGTGTGCTCTTCTGTCATATAATCACAGACTCCTTAAATAATTGGCCACTGAGTATTATCAAATTATAGGGAAGTCTATGAAATGTTAAAGTTAGGCCTAATTCAAAATAATTCATTCTGTTCTACGTGTTACCCTTAAATGAGGTATGTGACTGTGGAAGGCATTTTCAACTCTGAAATTCATCCAGCCTATAAATGTTTCTAACATCCTCCCTGTACTGAGTCCCACGGAAAATGGTCCACAAATGTTTAGGTGTTTTTCTCTCCAGGCTCTTAGAGGATAAACTTAAATGATCATAATTTGTTCAACTAAATGTTACATTTTGGGGTAATATTTAAGTCTTCTCAGAGATTATCCATATACAAAGAGAAATATACAAATTAGTGATACTAATCCATATTATAAGAAAATAGAGTTTTTTGATTCTAGCATTGGTGTTAGCACCACCTATGGCATAGATACCTCCTTTTTTGTGGTGCTAGGGATTAATCCCAGGGCTTTGGGCATGTGCGGCAAGTACTCAACCAACTGAGCTATATCCCCAGCCAAGAAACCTCCTTTAATACCATCTACAACAGCTACATTATAGCCAATGAAGCACAGTATTATGGCTTTGCTACTGAAAAAGTACAGTCCACAGACCAGCAGCATGAACATCACTGGGAGCTTTTTAGAAATGTACAATCTGAAGCTCCACCCAAGACCTGCTGAATCACAATCTGCACTTGAACAGAAGCCTTTTTTATGCACAACACCAGAGAATCTCAAATCTATGCCAGGTGGGTTGGACATCTAGCTTTTGTGGCTAAGGGACTCCTCTTTTTCTCAGTCTGTGTAAACAAGATTTCAAAATGCTGGGATTATGTTTGTTAATGATAAACTATATTCTCTGGTGACTTCTCACATTCCAATTATGATCTTCACACATCATCCAAGGATATTGGTGCTAATGAGAAACAGCAAGCCAGAATGAGTTCTACACAGAGCCAAGGCTGCAGGCAGCAAGATCAGGAGCAAAGAATTAAAAACAAAGTTGTTTCAGTTCAAATCCAAATGACCTCTAATTGTGAGAAGATACTCTCCAGGCACTGATAGTATGTGATATTTCAAGGTCTTCCATTTATAATTCAGGTGTAATGGAAATTGGGAGCAACGCCATGATTATTAGGGAGGTTTAGATGAAGGATAGATAAGAACTTTCAACTATTTTGGCACCTTTGTAAATTGAAAATTATTCCAAAATAAAAAATTGTTTAAAAAACACAAAAATGGATTTAAATTTTGGAAAATAAGAAAAAACTTTTCAAATATTATTTAAAGAGCTAAATATATAAAAATGGAAAAAATGAGTAATGGAAATATACACACCTTTATGTATTTGTCACATTTTTCACCCTGTCATCACAGCAGACACCTATTTGTTGAGCAAACTCAATGGGGCACAAGTGTCAAAAAGCCAAAGGAGAAAAAAAAAAGAACAAGGAAGAATGAGGAATCATAATTATAGGTACAGAAATTTGATAAATATATGTTATGAATATGAAATTAAGACAGACTCTCCCTTAGGCAGTTTGACTCACCTCTTCTTCCAAATAGCTACAGAGAAAATGTTTTTATATGAATAGGTACTGAAAAGAATGTATACTTAACAGGAGCTATATCCATCATCCTATATATATGAAATACTCAAATTTTATTTTATTGGTCAGGATTCTGACTGGCAAACAATGGAATTCATTCTCTGGCAAGTTTAAGCAGGAAAGGGATTTATTGAAAGATAGTCAGTAGATCAGAATCTTTGGGAGTGCTGGAGAAACAAATCCAAGGCATTGCTTCCAGGAAAAATGTCAAAACCCATGCTGCAAATTAGCCTGATTTGGGGGGGAGATGCCACTACTGCCACTACCAAGCCCTGGTGCCAAGACCTCAGATGGATTGCAAATGATAGAGCTTCTAGCCCCTGGCTCTTCTGCATCAGTACTCAAAATTGCAGCCATTGCTCCATCCCTGAAAGGCAGCCAGCTGGACTGTTGCCCTACCAGCAAGATGAACGCTCACTGTTTCAATCCTACCTCATCTCTGAATGGAGGTCCTGAGTGTCTTTTATTCTGAATGACAGAACCTTGATAGCCCACAAAGAGCTGGGAATTTGAATTCTGATTCCCAAAGTAAGGGGCAAAGTTTAGAGCAACCAACTCATCCCAATTGGTCTAGGACCTTCCTCGTCTTAGCAATTAAAGTCCCACATCCCAGGAATATCCAGTCCAAGGCAAACAACTACAATTGGTCATACACTTCTGTGGACACATAACCTATGGATTTTTTCCAAGGATATAAAAGCTCTTAAAAAGACAATGGGTAGGGACCGGAGTTGTGGCTCAGTGGTAGAGCACTTGCCCAGCATGTGTGACACACTGGGTTTGATCCCCAGCATCACAATCAAATAAAACAAATAAAATAAAGGTATTGTGTCCATCTACAACTAAAAACAATATTTTGAAAAAAGACAATGGGTAGTTAAAACTGTAATGCACATCCCCTATGATAACTAATACATATTAACAAAATATATAAATTTGAGGCAATTATACCTTTAGCCAAATTGATCACTTGGACAATTAACTCATTATTACTGATGAATTAGCCAATCAATCTCTCTTTGTACTTCCCTTATCCTTTCTCCACTCACCTATCACAGTTTCTTTCCATTTGTGCAGAACTATTTGTATAAAGGGCCAATAATTTTCCTGGTTACTTTGCATTTCTTTTGTAGGATATATTTTTACCTGATAATTACTAAATTGGATTTAAAGTGGCCTTTACATTTGAAACATCACCACCCTCCTTCTGCTCCTACTCCCCCACCACAAACACCCTGGGCTGGTTTTCAGCTTATCAGCATTATCTTTCACTTTGTTATTTTATTTATTTCCTTCCATCCCTTCCCATGTAGAGTAGGTACAAAAAGTGTCTCTCCAACACTCATTCATTTGCCTTTGGATGGCTTTCTGTAACAAAAGCCTGGAAAGATGAAAATTTTCAAATTCTTTGCAGCTTGGCTTTTGCATGGGACCTAATATCCTGCCAACAGATCAATTGGCCCAGGATCTGAAAGGTAGCAAAAAGTAACATGATTTGGTTGATATGTTCAGGAAACTAGAATTGTACAATAGAACCACTTGGAGTTTGTTTGTTTGTTTGTTTTTGTTTTTAGCAACTTCTAAGAAGTTTGCTCCATTTGCTGCATAGCAACATGGGCATTGAGGAACAGGTTACGATAGAAGAGTTTCTGCCAGGAAATTATTGGATCCTTAGTCCCTGTCACCATATATTAAACCTGATTATGTAGATAAAGCCTCTCTAGTCTTCTAGATTCAGCAAACTACCCAATCCATGGGCTGTTTTCTGTTGCTAAGAACACAAGATCACAGACTCAGTAAGTTTTAATATAAAGTACATTTTGGTTTAGGATTCTGGAAGTCAAAGGATGAGAGTCATATTTGGTGGTAGCTTCTTGCTGGCAGAATCCTGAGGAGGTACAGGGCATCACATGGTGGAGACAGGAGTACATATGTATGTATATGTCTCTTCTGGTCTCTTTTTCTCCCTTATAAAGCCACCAAAATCAAACTGGGGTTAGGGGGGTTCCTATCCTAATGACATTATCAAATCCTTGTCACCTTCCAACGGCCCCACCTTTAAACACTATAGTCTGATTAAGTTTCTACCCTCTTAACAATTCACAATGGGATTGCATTTCAACATATGACACCTTGGGGGACACGCTCAAGCCATGTACAAACCATAGCACTTGTTGTGTTGGAGCTTATGGAAGCCAATGATGTACATCACTTTCCAATTCCTCTTCAGGAAGTTAATATTAGTAGCTTTAAAGCTGCCATAGAGAAAGTATCTGCACCATGGAAATTGGGAAATGCTACAAATCAGGATTTATTTATTTTTTTGTTCTAAATTTTTGAACTTTATTTGATTTCTTTACTTTTTGTGTAGTGCTGAGGATCAAACCCAGTGCTTCATACATGCTAGGCAAGCACTCTATCACTGAGCCACAACCCCAGCCCAGGATTTATTTTTAAAGAGCTGATTGTTAAACATTTCCAAGATCCAGCCCCTCTTCTCTGTATGCATCATGCTGACCACTGTTGCTCTGTTTGTTCTGCTCTAGCCACACTGCCTCCGTTTTTCATGAACACACCAGAGATGCAAGGACTCCAGACCTATGCACTAGCTGTTCCCTTTGCCTAGAATTCTCTTTCACAAAATATCCACATCTGCTCCTTCATTCCTTCAGGAATTTTTTTAAAGCGTCTTCACAAATGAAGATACCTCTGGCCACTTTTCCCAAAATTGCAATCCGCTTCTTCCTACTCCTACTAAATTATCTTGGCTTCAATTTTCTCCTAGCTCCTATTACCATCTAGCATACTATATATTTATGCATCATTCTTCTTGTTTATTGCCTCTTTCCCACCTAAAATGTGAAGTCCTCAGGAGCAGTATTTTTTTTCTGTTTTGTTCACTGCCCCACCCCTGTATTCATAACACTACAGACACATAATAAATGCACAATAAATCATTGTTGGATGAAAGCCTAAAGATGTCAGATTGCTCTGGATTAGGCCAAAAATATAAAATTTCAATAAAAATGCCAATATTCTTGTATAGGAGTTATACTAAGTATTAAAGCCAATAGTCTTAATAAAAGAGCTAAGGTTGATATAGAAAGCTAAAAAAGAAAAAAATAGAAAGTTTCTTAAAAATAATAAAGACTAACCCTAAGACATATTAAAACACATTATAAAACCTCAACACTTTAAATAGGGTAGAGCATGGAAATATAAAAATATAAAAAGATCAGTGAGTCAGAATTAAAAATCCAGACCCAGATACATGTAAAAATTTCAGTATCTGATACAGTTGGCATCTCAAATTAATGAAAAACAAAAGAGATAGATTAGTCAATCAATTGGACAAGGTATAACAGGTTAAAAATCAAAGAAAAGGGAGATGGGGTTGTCACTCAGTGGGTAGAGTGCTCACCTAGCATGTGTGAGGCACTGGGGTTGATCCTCAGCACCACATAAAAATAAATAAATAAAATAAAGGTGTGCATACATGGAGTATAACTTAAAAATCAAAAAAAAGAGAAAAGTACAAAAATTTTCATAACTAATCCATCATATGAGGATAAATGCCATATAAAAATTAAATATATATACTTTTATGTTTACATCATATATATTTAAAAACATAAAAAGTAGTACAAGAAACAACACAGTAATTTTTGAGGTCTTAGAATGTCAAAGACTTTTCAAAGTATGAAATAAAACTTAAAATATTTTGCTAAGGGTATATAAATTCAGAATTTGTTTGATATTTTTTAAATGTCATTCTCCCTCCTACTGGCTTAGAAGTTAAAGTCTTAAAAATTTACCATGAATATTCAACAAAGTGTAAATTTAATCCATATGTTAACTCTTTTTCTAAAAAAAATTCAAAGGCCTAGAATGCTTTAATTACTCCTTCTCTCCTGACACAGTACTTTTCTGGAGTATTTGAGATATATTATTAATTATTAAATATAGAGTTTGTATTTCTGTGTGCTTTTATACATTTACATATGATCATCATTTATTCTTACATCTCAAACATTTCTTCTGAATTTATTTTCCTTTATCCTAAAATAAAACTTTTTAAAGTTTCCATCATTCACCATTGTTCCAGAAGTATAGTCTTGCTGAGAACACAATCCTAGTTTGAGTCCTGTTTTCTGACAACATTTAAAAGATCTCATTACTTTAAGGATGATAACATTTTTTAATGGCTATAGTTTTATAACTATGTATCTAGGGTGTAAATTTTTATTTAATTTACCATTCTTAACATACACTGTATGTGAGGTATGTGGTGTGTGTGTTTGTGTGTGTGTGTGTGTATGTGTGAGTTCATAATTCACATCAGTTCAGGTTAGTCTTAGCCATTATCTCTTAAAGTATTTTCTCTCCTTCATTCTCTTTGTTCTTTCCTTATGGAACTTCCATTAGATGTAAATTAAGCTTTATCTCCCATGTCTCTTTCTTCTCTTTTATATTTTGCAGCTTTTTGTCACTCATTGTGTCATTCTGGGTAATTTCTTCAGATATTTATTTAATTTTACTAATTCTTTGCCCATCCCTAATTTGCTGTTTAAAATATCTATAGTTTAATCATCTTTATCATAAAATACAACACACACAGAAAAAATTATATAAAATATATTAACAATTTAAGTAACCATAAATCAAATATTTTTGTAACCCCCACCTAAGTCAACAATTAAAACAAGTACTGGGGCTGGGATTGTGGCTCAGCAGTAGAGCACTTGCCTAGCACGTGCAAGGCCCTGGGTTCGATCCTCAGCACCACATAAAAATAAATAAACAAAACAAAGGTATTGTGTCCAACTACAACTAAAAAGCAAATATTTAGAAAAAAAAAGACAAGTACTGTGGAAATCTCCACATATTCCTATTAAATTACCTTCCTTCTACTTTTCCACTACAGGAACCACTTCCCTGATATATCCTGCAAAATCTTCCTTGCTTTTCTATATAGTTTTTTTATCTATGTATGCATAGAGAAAGAGTTTTAATTTCAATTATTTTTTAATGGTTCAATTTGGTTCTTTAAAAAATATGCTCGAAGATAGTAGAATGAAACAGACATTATTACTGTATGTATACATGTGACTGCATGACCAATATGATCTGCAACATGTACACTCAGAAAAATGAGAAATAATATCCCATCTATGTATGATATATCAAAGTATATAAATGTGTTCTATTGTCATGTATAACTAATTAAAACAAATAAAGTTTAAAAATCTGCTTGGATGTTTCTTATTATTTTCTGATAATAAGAGCTTATTGTATCTTTAAGCATTTTAAAGATAGTCACTGCTAATCCTAATATTTTAAATTCTGAGAGTCAACGTATTTCTTAGTTACTCTTTTGATGACATACCCATATTGGTTGTTTCCTCATGTATCTAGTAAGTTTTTAATGGTGACCATATATTATTGTTGTTTCCTCTAACAAAGATTTAGGTTAACTTTTGATGGACTCTGGGAGTGACTAATCTGGAATTACTTTAATTTATCCACATTCAGGACTAGTATAAATTTGAACATGATAATCTAAGTGATATCAGGTCTGTGACTGCAGATTTACAAGAGAGACGCCATTATAGTCATCATTATAATTATCTTAATTGTCATTGATATTGTTTTTTACCCAGAATCCCTTTTCATGGCCCTGACCTAATACAAGAGTTTCAAGGCCAGCATCTTCATTTTCCAGAATCCCAAGGTTTCCTAGCTTTTTCTGACAAAATGATGACATTCATGCCTTAGACAACTCAAAAACTTGCTTTCTTTCTGCCCACTGCCTTGGTCTGATTTCTTTTGTTGTTCTGTTACTAATAATATGCTATTTCAAATTTATATTTTTCCTTTCCTTTATTAGCAACTCAGCGCTGCATTAAAAAGTATGTCATAATTTATCCAGAATATGGAATGTGTTATACCAGCAGGACTTTTTAGAGCTTCTAGTTCCCTAGAAAAGCAAACTTCCCTTGTCAGAAATTACTTACAACAAATTAAAAGGCAATAAGAGAAATGCGAATTAAATGCACTTTGAGATTCCATTTCTCATGTATTTATTCAGCAAATAAAAAATAAGTTTGAGGGCTGGGTTTGTGGCTTAGTGGTAGAGCACTTGCCTAGCATGTGTGAGTCACTGGGTTCGATTCTTAGAACCACATAAAAATAAATAAATATTGGCCCATTGACAACTAAAAATATATTTTAAAAAATAAGTTTGATAATGAATTACTAACAAAAGTTTAAAGAAATAAGTAGGGCCATACAGTTCTTGGGGAAGTACCACGTTTATGGAGCACAATCTAGCCATTTTTGCCATAATTAAAAATACATATACCTTTTTTTAAAAAAAATTATTTTTTAGTGGTAGTTGGACACAATGTCTTTATTTATTTATTTATTTATTTTTGTGATGCTGACGATCAAACCCAGGGCCTCACACGTGTAGGCAAGTGCTCTACCGCTGAGCCACAAGCCCATCCCAATACATATACCTTTTGACCCAGAAATTCTACTTTTGTGATTTTTTTCTACAAACACTAGTATATATGAAGATTATTCATCATAGCATTATTTGTAGTAGCCAAATTTTTGAAATAGCTTATATGCCTACTAAAAGAGAACTATTTAAATAACTTACAGTATGTCCATACAATAAAATATTATGCATTTTTACAAATGAGAAAGTTTTAATATAGTGGTATGATGCAATACCCAAGACATATATTCAATGAAAAACATAAGGTTTAGAAATGTGTGCATATTATTCTCTGATTTTTTAAAAAAATATATATTCACATATTTGTGTATATGGCCCTACCATATTTTTGGAATGGTACATAAGACATCTGTGATAGTTGGCTTCCACCAAGTTGGGGGACATGGGCGCCTAGAGAAGGAAGGTGAGAGGGAGACTTATCATTGCAAACTCTTTTGTACTTTTTGAATTGTATACCATGCGGCTATATCATCTATTTTTAAGAGGGTTTGTTAGCTTGTGGTTGGCCTTCTACAGGAAGTGTTGAAGTGGGTGTGCCAAAGACAAATTTGGCTTTCTTCTTGGTTTTGCCTAAGGCTGTTCTCACTCCAAGCAGAGAGGGAGTGTGGAGAAATCTGGAAGCCAGGTTGTCCAAAACAGACTGGGTGAGCTAGTGCTGATTTATTGGCCATGTGATCTGCCTCCTGACTTCATCAGGTAACTAATAATGAATCTACCAGCTCTTTGTTTTATTGCTTTTCACTCAGAAATTTGGAATGTCACAAATGATTGTGTTTTGACAGGAATTCAGTGTATACTTAAACATACAAAATTCAAGAATCAAAGTCTTAAAGGGCAGCAATTCTCTCTTTCTCTTGCCTGGGCCCTGTGGGTTTTTTTTTTTTTTTTTTTTTTTGGCGGTGGGGGGGGAGTCACTTACTCTTGTTTATTGAAGCCACCAACCATCTAGCTATAGTTTAGTTATTGTCTTTTTTTTAAATTTGCATTTCTCTTTTTTTTCTTTTTAAAATTTGTTTTAATTAGTTACACATGACAGTACAATGATCTTGACATCATACATTTGAATCAGATGGGATATAATTTCTCATTTTTCTGAGTGTACAAGTTGCAGCATCACATTGGTTGGGCCCTGTGTTTTATGTTTGGTGCTACTGATCGACAGCTTTGACTGGAAACACTACCAGATAATAGTGTCAGACATCTCACAGAATGAACTCCATTTCCCAAAAACCTGAGAGGGGAAAGGAAACAGATTTTAAGTGGATACCATCATACAGCATGTACAACATCAGAATTTAAAATTAAAACTAGAAAGTTCAAAATTGAAACTATAAAATTCAAACTGAAATTCCATTGCCGAAAAACAAATTCTACCACTTGGTTACATAATTTTGTTTCCAAAAATTGGCAAAATTATAAGTGCTACTAAAAGCTCAATCTTCTTTGTGGTTTCACTTTTTTCTGTTTTAGTATAAAATGTTTCAGACATATAGAAAAGTATGGAGTGTATTTTAAAGAACATCCATGCAACCACGGAAAAACAATCTTAAACTTTTGTCATATTTGCTCCAGATAACTGATCTCAAAAAATAATTTTGGATGCAGTTCAAGGACCCGGTGTCCCTCTTCCCTCATCCCATCTGTTTCCCACTCTCCTGAGAGGTAAACTGCCTTTCAGAATTTGACATTTATCGTTCCCATGCATGCCTTATGCTTTTACAACATGTGTAGGCATTCATAAACAGTATATAATACTATTTTGCATGTTTTAAACATTATATACATGATATTCTGGATCCATCATTCAACACCTTCATTCTTACATTCAACTTTTTCTATTAAAGGGCATATGTTTTTTTTTATATTTTTCCCCATTACCAAAAATGTGGCAATAAAAATTTGGTATTTGTCTCTGAACGCACATGTGAGATGCTTTCCTCTAATTAGGAGAGAATTGATAGGTCATAGGATATGCCTCTCCTCAATGTTTCTAGAAAACAAACTACTCTCAAATGTGGTCCTACCACTTTACCTTCCCTTAAATAGAAAAATTTTAGGTACACTTTCTAGCTTCAAAGAACATCAGAAGAAAATTTATTTTGGATCTAAATACTAATTTGATAAATGAATCCATAGCAGAAGCTGTGAGCACCCACCCATAGCCCCTCAGCTTTCCCACTTCAATGCAGTTCAGCCAACCAGCCAGCTCCCAACTGCCAGCACTTGCATTGGTTTTTGCCTGGTTGCCAGAAATGGTATTGCTTTCCCGGCAGCAATAGCAATCGGGTCCATTCTTTGGGAACAACCCTCAACCAAGGATGGATGGGAGTTGGCATATCAACACCTCAGCTTCCCCATTCTTCAGATAGGATAACTCTGAGGTATCTGTTTTATCCAGATTTTCAGAGTTCCCAGTACAATTAAACCACAGTGTGCCACAATGATAATCTACTTGGTATCAAACACTGTATTCAGCAATTCTCTGTCTTCCCTTCTCTGTCTTGATTCCTCTCTCCCCAGTCAGTGTCCTGGGGCCTCCTCAAACCCTTGTCACAGGGTTTATTTCCAGATGAATCCAACTGGACTCTCCCTGGCTCTCGCATATATGTATTCAATGCTGATAACAGTCATAGGAATGAGGGAAATTGTCACCAGTTGTAAAGTTGATCCATAACCACATCAAAAAAAGAAGCATATTATTCACAGGATACAATACATTCTTTTCTGTTTTGTTCTCGGTAAAGATAAGGACTGAAATCTCATAAATAAAGTGTTAATGTTTGCTAGACCAGGAGGCTTTCTCTTGAAAGCTATACTTTTAGTTTCTGAAAATCTTCAAGTTTAATAGGTTAGTGACTTGCATATAAAAATCACCTTATTTGGCTGAGTTTGAAAAAAAATGGATTTTTTAAAGCCTAAGTTTTTGCACAGCTGTTTGTAACTTTTTCCTTTTTATTGTTCTAATTTATTATTTTCTAAAATATCACAAATAACAACAGCTCCACGTGTACACATTAGGCAACAGTTTTATAATGCCTTCAAAGACTCCACCTTGACCTTTGTTTCATGGAATCTCAAAACTGGTGATTTTTGAAGTGTATGTTTTCCACAAATTTGTAATAAAAGAACATTTGTTATAATGGGCCCCAAGGAGATGAAGTTTAGAGGTTTTTTTAAGCTACAAATTTAGTCAATGTCATATTAGTTGGTAGAAGGCCAAGAATATGTTTTGCCAGCCTGGGTAGATTGACAGGACCCAAGCAGGAAACCACTCTATACTGAGGAGCAGACAAGCAAAGCACTTTTCATATAGCACGGAAATAGCTTGGGGCAGTGGGATGGATCGCATGTTTCACTGCAGGGCTGGATTAACTGACTTGTGAAGGCCTGTCTTCAAATTCAAGGGCTTGTTTTCATGGTTAATATCCCTTCACTGCCTTTATTAAGACACATGCTGTGCCATATTCATTAGGTTTAGAAAGTTCATATTTAAAAGCTCACTTTGTAAGATAGAACGTGAGTTCAGTATTGTATACCTAGCTCTGGAGGCCAGCTCAGGAATCCCAACTTTGCCCCATTGTGTGCATGTATGATAGGAAAATTGCCTAATTTCTCTCAGTTCAGCACCCACCTCTGTAAAATAGAGAGATTGGTAGTGGTCATGCCATTGAGTTGTTGGGACAATAAATGATGTTCTCAAAGAATTTTGTACCTTATCCCATGGCCTAATCTGCTCTTCTAATGTGTATGTTTCACAATCAAAAGCAAAGAGGCCACGTTGAGTTTTGAATATTTTTTCTGACTACCTAAGAAACTCATCTTAATTTTTTAAAAATGCAGAATATCTAAGACTACAAAACATAAAATGAAACATCTTCCTACCACCTGGAAGGGAAGCTCCATAATGGCTCATTTGTGTGTATGTTATGGCCTCTGATTTTTACACAAAAAGTATAATTCATTGAATCTACTATTTTGTAAACTGCATCTTCACAAAATGTATCATGAAAAGTGCCCCACATCATTAAATGGTCTTTGAAAATCTATCTGCCTGTTTTTATGACCTGGCATTTCCTCTAATGAAGGTCCAGAATTTATTTGTCCAACATAGCCTATTTCCTGGGCAATTGGGTCAGCTTTTCCAAAATTTCAATGTGCTAATGACATTCCTTGATGATATACCTTCGTGTACACACATCCTTATTTCTTTATTCTGATTTCTTAGACAAGCAATTATTGGTTCAAATGATGAGAATGCTTTTAAAGCTTCTGATAGTTATGCCAAATTGTCCTCCCTAAAGGCTGTTCCAGTTTATATGCTGATTCATAGTGTGAAGGCCTGTTTGAATACACAAAATATTTTATCACATCACAAGAGTTACAGCAGATGCTATGATAAAAGCAAAGCCTCCAGGCCGGTTCTCACACACACACACACACACACACACACACACCAGCCTTATTTTAAGTTTGGTTTACATTTGCACTTCAACACAATTAGAAATGCCAGTGTGTTTAGTTCTCTGGAGGTCAATGGAGAAAGGAGAATGCTAAGTCTCTGAATACCAAGCTTGTCCCTGCAAACGTTGTTTACAATCTGTGAATACAGCTAGATTCTGGAGGGTAAGGACTGCTTATATTTATCTTTTTATCTTCAGTACCTGATTCCCACCTAGTGTGTTTTATGGTCTGATTTCACTAGAAGAATACTATTTCTAATTCCACAGCTCCTGAGTCTAGTATGACATGTGATTTAGGGTGCTGAATTAATTCCTGATAAGGTGTTAGTGGACAATAATGGACTTTCCTTTAACAATTAATAGACACCTATCATGTGCCAAAGAACTCTGGTAGGCATAAGGTTGCAATGTTCAGAGACTACCATTAAGAAGGAAACTTTTAAATTGTTTTAAAATGAGGTTCCTCCAATATGTAACTCCAAGAGTATCATAGCAAATGAAGAAATACTAATAGCAAAAAAGATAAAAAATGAAAATCCCCAAAGCTAAGTGCTGTTGAAGGTGTTGGCATATTGATCTGCTGCCTGGGCTCATAGCATTCACAACTGTGTGCTTCCAAAGGCCTGCAGAGAGCCAGCACCCCCACCCTGTCCCTGCCAGGCACCTCCCATTCTCCCATGCCTTCTTTCAGAAACTCCTTTCTTTCTCAGGCTAAAAAAGCCACATTGGCTTCAGCTGTAGCAGTGCCAACAGCATGCGTGCAGCTGCCCGGACAGGCAGCAGAAGCCCTTCAATGTCCTCCAAGATGATAAATGCCTCTCTGGCTGCTGGCTCTCCCTCCTGCCTGCTTCACTGTCTCCACCTCACCTCCCTGCCCAGTGTCCCCCTGCTGCTTACTTACCTTCAGGGACTCATCTCAGAGTCCTGGGACAATCAGACACTTCTGTCCTCTGCACAAGGCCAGCAAGAACATCTCTGTTTCTTTATGTCCACACATCTTCCCACCCTCTTGCCCTTTCATTCCACCAATCTTTCATGTTCTTTCTGCTTGCCTGTGTGGACCCACGTTTTTTTCCTCTTAACTCATAAAAGTCTAGGCAGAAACATCTAGAATGCAGCTTTGACTCCCTATGTTGCAGGAAGACTTTAAAGACAGATTACAATTGTTGCATATGGAAATCTTATAGAGGATTCAAAAGTGAAAATATCACAGATATGTTTTTCTACGTAATGCCCTTATTTTTCAGCTGTGCTGCATTTGACTCAATTTTTTTTCATTGATTTTGAAGGCAAATTTGTGGACATTTTCAGCTCCAGAGAAGTTGAAAATCATGAGCCCGATGCCATTGACACTGTTCTCTCTCTATCCATCCTCCCATGCATGTGTGTGCATGCACGTGTGTGTGTGTGCGCACACACACACACACACACATACACAGACACAAACAGCTCCTTGGAGCAACTGACTGCTTTAATTTCCATAAAAGAAGGGGCAGTACAAGGTCCATAATTTAATGATTATTTTATCCTCTATAAATTAGAAAATGTTCTCTACTCTGCTCTTTTTCTGTGCCTCTCTCTTCTTGCTAGCTTGTAGACTCGTATTTCCTGTCAAATAAATTGACAAAAGGAAAGAGTTAATTTATTCACATTGGCAACATCAGGAAAATAAAATAACTGCTTATATATTTTGTTAGTCTACCAGCACAGAAATCATATGGTTATGCCAAGGTTTATTAACCTGGCACTATTGACATTTTGAGCTAGACATTTCATTGTTGTGGGTAGTTGTCTGTACATCATAAGATGTGTAGCAGTATCTTTGGCTTCTGCCTGCTAAACACCTCCCACATAGTTGTGACAATGAAAATATGTCTTCAGACTCCAAATATCCCCCAGGGAACAAAATCATTCCAAATTGGAAACTACTGGCCTATACTACATAGAACATCAATGTTCCCAAGCAGACATAATCTTAGATAAATTCACATTTTGTTTACTCTCCATGAGCTATCTAAGTACCAATTATCTTGACTACAAAAATCAATAGGCTCTATCAGTCCAAGATATCTATTTATGGTATCTCATAAGGATGTTTATAATAACCTCAATAACTTGGGTCTTTGAGATCTAAGTGATCATTTGAGAATGATTTACCTCACCAATAAATATGGTGACAGAAAAAAATTAGAAACAGTATACAGTAGTAGACCATACCTCCGCATCTGAGTCTTTGAACCCACGGCACCTATATAATCCCAGAGAAATAAAGAAAGGTTGATCAACAAATTGGGCCAGTATGGGTTACCTGCATTGGCTATAGTTGTCAGGATGTTGGCACCAGGGAAAAAAAATCCTTCAGGAGAATCAGATAAATGTTGAAGCATGGGATTACTTAAGTTTCCCATTTAAAAACAGGGGCAGTATGGTAGATATGGAGATAGAGGTGAGAATGTCACTGCTGTAGTACTGATAAGGGACAATGGTATACTGGGCTAGAGCTTTCTCAGTATATGGCATTTCCTAAAGGGATTAGCTAAAGAATCAGAACCCACATGTGAGCATAAGCTCTAGAATTATTAGCTCTACAGTCATTTGGAGTAAAACATTTAATCTCTGTGAGTGTCATTTTGGGGTTCTGTCAGAATAAAGGGCCAGAGTTAGTATTATCTAAGTTCCTTTCCAATCCTTCTCTCTACCATTCCCTATTTTTCCCCAATAAAAGCTGCAGATCCAACAATAGGCTGGTGCAGGTGATATGAGTGCTCCTCACACCTATTGTCTTATAGCAGCAGAAGAAAACTGACCATGAGCTAACCTCAGTATACACGGGCCAAGTCACTCCAGGTATGTGCAGTCAGTAGGGGAACATCAATGGAGTGCCTTCCTCCCTGCTTTGGACCCACAATCATGAGTCCAATGTTTCTGAGGCTGATGAAGTAGTGAAAGAAGGTTCTGATTCTCTCTAGTTGCTAAGTACAGAGTAGATGTGGCAAACATGCTTCAGGACATGTTGATGGCTCATTTACCCCAGAACTTAATGAACATCTTCAAAGAGAAGTTGGCTAAAAATGAAGCCAATACTATAGGCCACTGTCTCTTCTTGGGAGAGTTCCTGGAATCACTAAGCAGCTCCTTTAAACCAGAACTCCAATCAAATGTATGAAATATGATATGTCAAGAGCTATGTAATGTTTTGAACAACTAATAATAAAAAAAATAAAGAGCCCTACACTTCCATTTGGTTAGTGGGCAAGAAATAAAAAAAAACAGAACTCAATAAACTATCTTCAAAGAGGAGTTGGCTAGCAAGAGAGAATGGATAACCATCTATTCTTAGGAGACCCTTCTGGAGTTGCTGGGCAGCTGTTGAGTCTCAACTGCAAAGCAAACCAAGAACATGGGATTCAGATGAATGGTACAAAGCACTTGCAAGTTTACACAAATTATGTATGCAATGGATTAATCTTCAATGCTATATAAGACCATGATTTTGGATTTATTTTTTTATTGAACACCTACTGAATACAAAGGTACATGGTAGGTCTGTGTTAGGTATAGAACTGAGAAATGGATCAAAATCCATGTAGTTTATGTGCAAAGAGCTAATGTGTATGACTTCAGACTTCTTGTGGTAGCATATGGCAGAATAAAAGCACCTCAAGATTGGCTTACACAATGAAGGAGATTTAACAATATATGTTTCTGTAAATTCTAGAGGTAGTATAAGTTCCAGTGTGGCTCAATAATCACTTTTGACTCTAGAATTTCAGGTTTCATAAATAAATCCCATATGAGAGAGAGAGAGAGAGAGAGAGAGAGAGAGAGAGAGAGAGGAGAGAGAGAGAGGAGAGAGACATAGAGACAGAGACAGAAACATAGTCTGAATCCCTGGATTACCAGAAAAAGTCCTCAGCTTCATTTTGATAGGACAACTCCTGAATCAATCTCTATGGTTAGATACTGCCATAATCTGATTGGCTTAGGCATGTGTTACCTACAGCAATCACTAAAGCCATGGGTTTGGGATTGGTATATGCCAGTCAGAGCCCCACACTGAAGCTTGGGTGGAGTCAATACTGCCAACTGAATAACTCCTATAGGACAGAGAAGGATGGAAGAGATGTTGGAAAGTCTACCATGATACCTAGTGTACAACACAATATTCATATAAAGACATATCTAATATACAACACAAAAGATAAAACTGTCATAAGAGACATCACAACAAAGTATTATAGGTATTTATGGCTGAACCACAAAGTACATTTCTAACTTGAATCCAGTTTTCTTTCCATTGCACTAGTGTGGTTCACGTGGCTATGTACCTGTAGTGAGAATTCCAATGGGATTAATCTGTGTATAATTTACTCACAACACCCAAAGCTCTGATGTCTCTAAACCTATAAGCAAATACAGATGCTTTACTTCACCCACACAGATGATACAAGTACCACTCTAATGTTAGCAATAATCCCAGACAAATACTCTTCTAGAAGGGAAGGCCACTGGCCACTCACTCAGATAGAACCTAGATGGATTCAAATTTTCTTTTGCTTCAATGCTGATCTCATCCATTACCCATGGATTTTTCATACTTCATAATCAGAAAGGGTTCTTTAAGTAAATCACAATGTTCCATTAAGCAAACATCAATGACAAGATTGTTTTACACTTATAAATTAAGATTGTCTCACCAGAAAAGGATATTCGAAATGTTAAAAAACCTGCTAAATCCCCCAATTCACCCCTATTATATATAACTATATAAGAATAAAACATGCACCAGTCTGATATTTTTGTGACAAATGTAAAAAATGATAATAATCACTGTAATGACCTGACATAAACTTTTTTCTTACAAGCCAGTGTTCCTCAACCTTGCCTACTAATGAAACTTGCTAGAGAAATTTTAAACATATAGTGCCTCAGGTATCATTCTAAGATTTTCACTTAGAAAGTCAATCAAGCATTCATATCCCTTAAATAATCCTGCAGGAGATGATATTATTATTCATATAGATTCACTATAGCTCAGTGGGAAGAATCACACTCTTCAGATCCACCATTAAGTTGTATCATGTGACTGACCCTGCAAATAAAATTGCCAGACTCTCACTTTGGTGCCCACATTGACAACTAGCAATGTTTCAGCTGGAGTCTATTTGGTCACTTTGGTGTCACAGTGAACACAAGATGGAAAAGCGTCACAGGTGACTACAATAAATGCATTTTGTGAGTCAGAACTAAGTTTGCTGTAGTAAACCAAGAGACTTGGGGACCATTTGTTACTGCAGCATAACAAATCCTGTTTAGACTTAGTCCCAGAAATAATTCTGATACACAATCATGATTGAGAACCATGGATGTAAAGCACTCAAAAACATATCTACACACTTGTATGGGTTGCATTCATAAGACAAAATATGTGGATCCTGAGGTGGCAACCTTTTTCCAGGCTTAGAGATTCCTGGGTGACATGAAATTCTAATGAATAAACTTTCTATGGAAAATTCTACACATCACTGATAAAAGCTTACCTCTCCCCCACCAAAAAAAAAAAAAAGTCTATGAAACACAGTGGCTTTCACTGAGGCTTTGTTCAGTTCTCTTTGAATATGAATTAATTCCTCATGGTATTATAAAGAATTTTAAAATGAATGGAACCAATTATTCCTTGTATTTTCTCCATTACACCCCTGCAGAAATGAGATTTGCCTTAACTCTAAATTTCCCTAGAAGAAGGAGATAA
The DNA here is from genome assembly GCF_001458135.2 of Marmota marmota marmota. Taxonomy (NCBI): domain Eukaryota; kingdom Metazoa; phylum Chordata; class Mammalia; order Rodentia; family Sciuridae; genus Marmota; species Marmota marmota. The sequence goes on along the minus strand of NW_026000249.1, from coordinate 632,303 downwards.
CAGAATTTTGCCACATTTTGACTAATATGTTGGTTGTAAAACCAGACTGAAGGTTATAATAAAAGATAATCTCTTTCAGTTATTTAATAATCATTTATTTAATAAACTGTTTCATTAAAGTCATTGAAGAACTAAATTGCCCTTGGTGAAATCAAGAATAGATTTGTATCTCTTTAACCGAACAAAAGCACTTCACCTTTACAATAGTTCTGGACAGAGACGAAAATGCTGATGAAAAAATAATCAGCATTCTTGGAAACCTATTAACAGAGACCCTCTATGGTGATATCCCTCAGTCATAGCATAATGACCCATGCAGTAGTAGCAGGCAGAGGAAGAAACAGGCTGCCAGCATAAACACAACCAGGGGCAACATGAAACACACTACTGCACCCATTTCCTTCCTTCATGCTCCCTCCCATCAGTAATCCTATTTCTTTTCTTTTTTTTCTTGTGAGAGCTCTCTAGACATACTCAGAACTACAACCAAAAATTTTGCAGTCAATGGTCACAGACACCTATGAAATGGTCCTACTTCTTAATATCTAAGTAGAAGGGCAGGCTGGGCTGCAGAGAGGTAGGAAGCCGGCAGTGAGGCCCAAGGGATGGTTAATTCTAGGCTGCTGAGAAAGGTCCTGTCTCAGTCCATTTTCTGTTGCTATAACAGAATGCCTCAGACTGGGTACTTTATAAAGAAAAGATGATTCATAATTCTGAGGCTGAAAAGCCGAACATTGGGTGGCTACATTTGGTTGGCTTCCAGTAAAGGTCTCATGAAAGAATGCAGAAGAAGGCACATGTGGAAGACAGATGGGGACAAAGGGAGCCAGACTCTTTAAAAAACAACCCACTCTGTGGTAACTAATTTATTCCTGTGAGAACTGAGCCAGTAATGTGATAAATATAACAATGCTTCATAAAGGCCACAGTTTCCAACATCTTACATTGGCAACAAACTTCAAAATGAGTTTTTGGTGGGGACAAACCATCTTCAAATCATAGTAGTCACCAATCAAATACTTGATTCTAGTGAATCCTACAAAAGGCTCCAAATGAATAACCCTAATTGGGCTGAAGTTTTCATGTAAATAATGCAGTGGAGGATTTCTATTGTAAATCAAATAACTTTCTAAGTTTTCTGACATTACACTCCCATTAAGTGTATACATTTAAAACCCTAAAAGATGGATCCAGCTGTACCTATTCTTGGAATACAGACTGGGGAATGGCCATTTTAAAGCTCAGTAAACATAAAATTACCCGTGTCCATTTATCTCGTGAATTCTAGAGACTCTTGTGCTATGCAGTCCAGACTATATTTCATGTCAACCTATGGCACCAAATTCCTGAATCTCATTCTGTAAACTGAAAAAATACATATGATTTCTTTATGGAGTTTGTGTACTACTCAGACCGAATACTCTTATTTGTTCCAATTTCAGCAATTCTCAGCCTCTCCCTCACCCTAATCTGGGTTGGATGAATCAACTCTGACATGCTTGAGATAGAATCAAACATAAATCGGCTTCCTGGGCCTCTTGTTTGTGCTTCACTTAACACAATAAAAGCTATTCCACCGTTTCAAAGGTCAGAGATTTCCTGACTGCTTAAACAGAGAGAAGATCATCATAAATTCATTATTTGGAGATTTATTGGTTAATGCATGTTTCTAGGTTAATTTCAGAACAATTTAAATAAAAATTACTCATAGAAATTTCAAAAGAAAGGTTTAAAATGGCCAGAAAATACAAAACCATTTTCATTCACTTTTGCAGGTTTTATTTGTAAAATAGTATTTAAGACTATGCCTCTCTGCTGTTATCTCTCAGGTTAAAATCTAGTAGTTTTAAATAAGCATTATGTTTTTATTCTTAGGATTCCTTCCAGTGACTTTGTGAACTGGTTGAACTTAAATATTTATGGCAAAGGAAGGGGGAGGTCTCAATTTTTTTTTCCCTGGAGCAGAGAGAATCTTACTGATGCTTCTAGATATTTCTTCTTTCCCTGGGCATGATGAAAGTGTAAAGAAGAAAGGGGAATAGAGGTGTCTTTGTCCGTTTCAAGAAATTACCATTAAATGAAATTTAAACCAATCTAAAAATGCAGATTAGCAGCATCAGTATGTCTTTACCCTTCTTGGACTTAAATTACATGATAATTAGGTCAATTTTGTCAGAGCTCTGGAACCTTTCCTGTCATTTAATCATAAATAGGTCTATTTCTACCCACAAACTACATTTGTTTATGAATATACATAAAAATTTGTATTATCAAACGCTTCACTAGACAAAAAGGACTCAAAAGGAAGGAAATACATGTCATAAATATTAGAATTTTTAAAGGTGAAACAAATGTGAGCTATGAATTTCCAGCTCTGGGGCAGTAACATGAGAGATGGGTGTCTGAGTGATTTTCCTGCCACTATGCGAAGCACTGTTTTGCGTCACTGCAACCCAGCACCGGGGTAGTGAGCAGACTCTTAATGGAGGTGTTGTGTTTCCACAAAGAAAGTTAATCATAATAGACATTGTATGCTAAACACATCATCCTTCAAGCTCTCCTCTCAGACAAAATACATCAATTAAAATAATGTAACAAAACGCGGAGGAAAAATAGGAAAGAGAAAATTGCTTGTGGTACTTCAAAGGTAACACATGTACCCGGCATTCCCTGGAGGATTTCCTGTATGGTAAGTGCAACGTGAGTGAACATGCTTTCCAGCTGCTGAGCCCAAATGCAGAGACCAATTAAGAGGCTCAGGTTCTAGCTCTTCAAATAAAACACCAGGTGTTTACCTCAAAGATTACCTGAAAGAGACAAGTACAATTGGATGCCCAGGAATGAGACTGAAGGAGCTTGAACATAAAGTAAAATGCATCCATCCAGAATCAACTTGAGACCACAGCACAGGGAAATGAATGTTTATCTGAGTGTCCAGCCTCAATTCTCCAGTGCCGGCTCACCATGAGGCAGATCCCCCTATAATGCGAGCTCTGATCCATGCCAATGGGAACACACACCACCCTGGACCTCCAAAACCAACTTGTTTCAAATTCACCAATGCATACCTTAGAAAAAAAGAAACCCTAGTCTTATTTGATGGTGATGAAATTTTCTTGCATGGAAAAGACTTTTCTCAGTATGCTATTAATTTAAAGCACACCTGGCCAAGCCATTTATAAAGGTATATCCTCCAAGAAAGAAGAAAAGGGACTCAATTTTCTTGAACTTTAAGAAAATGATTTTTATTTTCTTACAAAGTTGGAAGTGCAAGTTGTTGAATATATTGCTCTGACTTCTCTGAGTGAATATGAAAGAATGTGCTAAAAAAGATACCAATGCTGGGACTCATTAAAGTTCTAAGGATGACAAGGGTTTGGAAATGAGAACTGCAAAAACTGAGAATTTCTGCATACTGGCTATGAATACTGACTGTGGTAATTTCACCAAGTGATGAAAGACTATGGATAAATACCAAAATAGCAAAGGAGAGACCTGGGCATTTTGTTTTATGAGTAGGATAGTTACTTTAGGGTTGGGATCACTAACAAGCCAGACTGATAGGTGGTGTGAAAATGAATCCTTCTGACTTTCACAAGGGTATTCATTGGCTGAGTCACTGTGAATCTGGTGACTGCATTATAGACATCCTCATTAGAGGATACTCATCCATTCCAAATGAAAAAAATGGTGGTTCTTTGAATAATGAAAGTGGTCAGATGATTATTCAGATAATTTGAGCTTCAACTAGGGATGCCAGCAGAATTTCCATGAGAACTAGAATAGTCCTTAAGATCCAATTCTCTGCCTCAATGAAGTAAATATCTAAGAGTTTTAAATATCTTCCATTCTTCCTTTTGTCTTTTTTTTCTCCTTCATGTTTCATTAAGGCTTATTTTCTGAACTTTATGTTATGATTTTGTCAGGTTCCTTATATTTGGCAATTTTGACCACTCAAGCCTAATTTTTAAGATCATTCTAATGATATGTAACAGATACTGCGTGGGCTTCTATGCACTAGGCCCTGCCTTCTAACTTCTTATAGTCCCAAAGGATATTTATATTTCTGGACTCCTCTAAGAGATGATAAAACACTCTAGGGCAGGATCTTTGAGCCCACAATGCTGGGTGTGATGCCTGCTTTACATCACAACCTCAATACATTTTGTCCCATAAATTTTCAAGCAAATATTTTCAGACTTTTTGCAGGAATGTATAAATGATGCATCAATATATAATTCGTTGTCAAGTGAAACACTTGAGAAACTGATCTTTTCACATTTTAGTTTCTCTTAGTCAAAAATTCTAAAATATTTTGTAAACATCATTTATACAAAGATAGAGATTTTCTATTTTCCAGTAAAAGGAACCAAAGTGACATTAGCTGTTTGCAATCCTCAGCACCAAATCTGAAAAGTGAAAAATTCAGCAAACCCCATATCTGAGATGGAGGCAGAGGATGCCCTTGCTGGAAATGATTTGAAAAGTATGTAAATGAAGTTCCCTGACCAACCACCTTTTCCACAGGTGGCTACTGAAGATGTGCAAAAAGAAGCAGCACAACCTGGGAAACAGGGGAGAGGAAACCCAGATCTGTGCCCCAAGGGGAGCTGGGTGCTTAGAGTACCTGGGCATGGTGACGCCTGAGCCAGATGGCCCTCAAAGGCAAACATTGGGGCTGGGGATATAGTTCAGTTGGTAGAGTGCTTGCTTTGCATGCACAAGGGCCTGGGTTCAATCCACAGCACCATTAAAAAAAAAAAAAAAA
>NW_026000249.1:619933-627517 GCF_001458135.2 Marmota marmota marmota | reverse complement strand
CATTAAAAAAAAAAAAAAAAGCAAACACGGCCCTCTCTTCATGTTGCCTGCTTGCCTTTTGACAAGTGATGTTATTGGGAGGATTACACAGGGCTCCAAAATCATTTTGCCTCTTTCATGCTTCATTTTCTTTTATAGTCAATCTGAAATCTAGGTAGGCATTTAAAAAATACTAGAAGTAAGAGTTAACTTTAATGAATCTACACTACACTACCATTTCCTAATGCTTCTATAAAAACCATCACTAGGGCTGGGGCTGTAGCTCAGTGGTAGAACTCCTGCCTCACATATGTGAGGCACTGGGTTCAATTCTCAATACCACGTAAAAATAAATAAATAAATATATTGTGTCCATCTACAACTGAAAAAAATTTAAAAACCATCACTAAGAGGCTGGGGTTGTGGCTCAGTGGTGGAGTGCTCGGCCTTGCATGTGCAAGGTTCAATCCTTGAAATTGAAAGGGTTCAATCCTCAGCACCACATAAAAATGAATAAGTGAAATAAAGGTATTGTATCCAACTACAACTAAAAAATAAATATTAAAAAAATCACTATATGGATGCTTATGGAAGGGTCATTGGTTTGGGCTAAAACATTTGTATTACACAGGTGCTTAACTGATGGTGGCTTCCTCCTTACCACCCCAATTTCACCCAATGGGTAAAGCTTCATTTTGTTTTAGTTTAATGAATCTATTTCTGTGATATTTGCATTCTATGGGCCTAGATGTAAACAACTTTTTCAGAAACACAATCAAGAGGGAAGGTGGGGGAGGGGGAAGAAAGGAAGAGACAGACTAAGGCAGGGAGAGAAGAGAGAAAAGGGGATAGAAATAAAAATTTCACCCACATTTATTCACAGAAAGCACTGTTATTGGAAGTGGAAATTATTGGGGAAAATACATTTAAGAAATTGTTGTGATTTATGAAAACTTAGTTTTGAAACTTATTTAAGACACACCTCTACTGTCAAAATAAGATACTATAAAATTTGGAAGATCACAATGCACATAAAAATTCACATTCGACACTACTTAGTCAAATAAAGGCATGAATATCAACTTTTTCTTTGTGGAGTGGTCAATCTTTTATGGCCAATGACTGTAAAATATCTCCAAGTTTCAACCTCTCCTTTTTCTATTTGTAGGGGTGGTGTGTATGATGGTAAGAGGGAGGAGTGAAAATCCTAATACTTAAATTCATTGGATTCCAGGTTTTGAAATATAAAGGCAGTCAATTTTCTTCCTTCAAGGTCTCCATTATTCACAATTTCTTTTTAAAATTATTTTTAATTTATATATAACAGCAGAATGCATTATAATTCTTATTACACATATAGAGCACAATTTTTCATATCTCTGGTTATATACAAAGTATATTCACACCAATTTATGTCTTCATACATGTACTTTGGATAATAATGTCCATCACATTCCACCATCATTTCTAACTCTATACCCTCTCCCTTCCCCTCCCACCCCTAGAGTTCATCCATTCCTCCTACACTCTCCCTCCCCAACCCACTATGAATCAGCCTCCTTATATCAGAGAAAACATTCTGCATTTGTTTTTGGGGGATTGGCTAACTTCACTTAGCATTATCTTCTCTAATTCCATCCATTTACCTGCAAATGCCATGATTTTATTCTTTTATTGCTGAGTAATATTCCATTGTGTATATATGCCACATTTTTTAATCCATTCATCTATCATCATTCACAGTTTCTGAAGACAGGCAGTGAACTGTCTTTGCCTTTAGTAACCAATGGAGATTGCATGGGGTGGAGCCTTGTCACCCTTTACTACAGATACTTGTGCTCACCAACAAATATCTAAGGCATCTAGCTGTGTAACATTGTTGAATAGATGATTATGATTAAACTTGCACTTGATAGGGTTCCTTTTTATTTTTGAAAGAAACATGGGCATTGGATGAGACACAAGGTATATCTCCAAGAACTTTCCACCCCAATAGTGAAATGAGAAACCTTCCTAATCACTTGCAGGGTCATGAAAGAAACAGGGATTCCAGGTCTAGCCAGGTTTGCAGTCTAAAGCAGTGATTCTCAACCAGGGGTGATTCTGACCCAATGGGACATTTGCCCATGTCTGGAAATATTTTTGGTTGTCACAACTAGAAAGAGGTTATTACAGGCATCTAGTAGGTGGAGGCCAGTGATGCTGTTCAATGTCCTATGATGCATAGGACAGCTTCCATCACAGAGAATGACGCAGCCTCAATATCAATAGTGTAAGGTAGAGCTACCTATTATTGACCTTAATTCTAAAGAAAAAGTTAGCACTCATACATGGGGGATTTAAGTACAATTTTAGAGGGATGCATGAAGTTGGCCAATTACTGTTTAGGCAGATATTGATCAGGGTTTGAGAGAAAACAGAGGACTGACTGAAATGCTGGAATTTAAGGAGACATTAATCAGGGAAAACTACCCACACTGCTTATAGCGCTGTAATTTCTATATCATGTTGTGTGTACACCAGTTCCCAAGTCCTTTTACTCACAAGTATGCCTACATATCTCATCACAAAACTCCCCTGCATCTGCTAGAGCCTGAGTGACCTGCAGAAAGAGGGTTTACCAACAACTGACCTGATGAGGACAGAAATAGAATAAGTCCTCTGTGTTATGGTTCACACTATCTCCAGAGTTTCTCTCCAAGGGGCTTAGCTTGATACCACACCAGTGAGGAACCTCACCATGTCTGCATGGCCCTGTAAGTCTTTCCTCAAAATCACTTTCACATGAATCCTCAGATTCCACTTCTGGGAACCTAATCCAAGATGAGAATGTACTGGGTCTAGAGAAACCTCAGGACAGTGTGGTATCCCCCACCTCCCACCCTGGCCCACCATCCCAGCAGAGATTCTGGAAAAGAACTGATGAAGCACTGGATGGACTCCAGAGAAGGCCTCTGGCTACAGGGAAGCAAATCAGCACAAAGCAAGGACAGTTGAGATGCAGGGAGGTACTGAATTCTTTGGCAGTCATCTGGGGACTACATTCTGAAGGCCTAAGGGATCATCAGCCCCAAGTGGAGGGGAGTACTGAACATGGGCTCAGCCCCAGCCACAGTGTGATGAGGGTGGGGGAGAAGCCAGCCCCAGGAGAGCACAACTGAACTGGGGAAAGAATCTGGCTCATCTGAGTGCTTCTGGACAGAAACCCGGGCTCTTGTCTATCCATGCTCCAGCATCCAGAACCAGGCCAAGGTATGGTAAATGCCCAGTGTATATATGTTGCATGAATTAATTATTTAAATAATTAATTATCAGGGTATACCCTGATAGTAGCTGGTGTGGCAGCCATTTGTTAGGGCAGCTCCTCATGATGCATACTTCCTGGTGTTCATTCTCTTGCATGATCTCTTTTTGTTGAATGTGAGTGGGGCTAATGACTTGCCTATAATTAAGATTCAATGTGGCAAAAATGGCAGGAGGTCACATTATGTGTACATGATTTTGTAATTGGAACATCCATCTTATTGGAGTCTCCCTCTGTCTTGTTGCTGGCTTTAAGAAGTGTTGAAGCTCAGAAAATGATATCCCAGAATATGGCACTGGTATGCTAATTATTTTAAATTGAAGGTCCTTGAAGAGCAGCAGATACTGGAAGAGGCTTTACTCTGATATTCCCTTATCTGCTTTAAGACCAGACCCACCAAAGAGAAGACAATTGCCTGCCATGCCCCCTGACCCTGAAATTTCATTATCCATTGAAGGGAAAAAAGACTGAGCAATATATTCACACCTTTTGGACTTTGTCACAAGATATCGTCTATCTCTTATGTTCATTCCAGTTCCAAAGGGAGTAATTTACAAGCTAATTTCTGTCTCTCAGGTCTTTTCATCTCCCTTAAAGTCATTTACTTCTGCAAATTACCTATACATCCCACTTTCCTCTCCCCTGTGATGCTGTTATTTAAGTTTCAACCATCTGGCCCTCTTTTGAGTTTCATTCATGTTTTGTATGACATCCATGCTTATGTATATTAATAAATTTTGTTATGGCTTTTCTATCATTAATCTACCTATTGTCAGTTCATTTCAGCAAACTCAATTCAAACCTTCAGAGGGAAAGTTTTGATCTTTCCTACAGGAGCAAGCTGCCATGTTGTAAGCTGCCTGTGGAGAGAACCACTTGGCCAGGTGGCCAGCTGCCAGGAAGGAACTGGAGCCCTCCATCTGACGACCTGTCAGGAAACCAACGCTGCCAAAAACCTGAGCAATCTGGGAAGAGGATCATGTGTCTCAGATGAGGTGACCTCCCTGCCAATACCTTGATTGTACCCTTGCAGAGAACACAGTCAAGCTGTGCCATGGGACATAAATGTGCTCTGTTTTAGGCTCTTATATTTGTAGTAATACTATTACACAGACATAGAGAAGCAATACAATTGGGCAATGATGAATTTCAGCTGTGCCTGCTAAACATGAGCCATAAACACCCATGAGGTGTTTTTGCTGTCCCATGCCCAGGACAAAGTACATGCTAAGTCTTGTCTTTCTCTGAGAAGCTTGGAAAAGATGTGGCTTATTCACCCAACATTTTCTTTGTACACTGCTAGTCTTTAAAGAAACTCAAAAGAGGAACTAAATCTCCCTTTATTTCTTCCATCTCCATCACATTTCTATCTTTGAGACTCAATGATCCCCACCAAAATGTACCCAAACTTATTTGAGTAATTTCATGCATATTGGGCTAATAGCACACTTTATGGACAATAAGCTTTATAGATACGATTTAACAGTTTCATATGGACCCTAAGATGCAAGGGACATTGGAGGAAAAAAACCCTAGCAGATGAAACTTCAATATGTGTTAGACTCAAAGAGTATTAGTGCTGTAAAGGACCTCAGAGATTAAGGGTCTAAAACTCTCATCTCACAAAATAGGAAACTGGACTAAGAGAGAGAAGGAAAAAGTTTCAGGATAACACAGGGTGTCTAATGGGGCTACAGAATTCTCACCAGTCTTTCATTCCATACATCTTTGACCTTCAAATTTGGCGTAAAGACCTCTTTAATCTCTACAATTCTGTGACCCAAGAATTTTCCCACACATTGTGGCTATTTTTGAAAGGAATCTTTCCCTCTGTTTTTAATCTTTTCCGTATTTAGATTTTCAAAACTCTGCTGAAATCTGAGAGAAGAATTATATAAAATGAAGGCCACAGCTGCTGCCTTTTTCAGAAGAATTGACTCAGGTAAGAATGCCATTTTAAAACATGTTTAATGTGGCAGATGTTTAAAATGGGACTAACACTCAGCAAGGTCCACCTTTTGTTGGGCTGGTTTGAGCTCCACCTTCAGACTCACAGCATGTCATTCTTCTGTGCCCCAAACTAGTATTGGGCAGATTTTACCCCCAAGAAAACTTGGGTTCTCTGAGATAGGAAGCTTTTCAGATTTCTATAATGAGGTCATTACACAATTTTAAGACTTGAATAGCTTCTCTGCCTCCTGGTTGGCTGCTTATAAACACAAAGGGTTGGCAGAATTTAGGTGAATTGCTCACATTTGGGGTCTTTATGTATAATTTTTAGACATATGAAAGAAAAAATAAGGTGCAAAACCCCTTTCATAAAAGACCCCATCTGCTGCATGAAAAATATTGTTATCATGTGTGAAAATTCAACTACATGGTTAAAGGGAAAGTCAGAGCATAATTCAAAAGTAAAAAAGATCACATGTTTTCCTAAATTTCATCCCTCATTCTGTCTCCTCCAGTTCATTCTAGTATAAGATAACACACAGCAGACCATCATCTCTCTGCAACTGTGGCACCAAGCATAGCATTTGCTTTTAATTAGGGAAACTTGATTTTCATTCATTTAAAGCCCAGGGTAACAGTGGACTTATGTGGAAGTTTAGAATGAGCTAGAGATATCCTCATCCCACCCCCTAGAGAATCTGATTGGCCTGTGCTTTGGATTTACAGTGAATTGCTTTCATCTGCTGGGAGTCCTCTGGCTGATGCTCACTCATGCTGCCAGATAGCTTTGGGAGGGCACTGAAGTCGGCTAACAGAGTGCAGAGCTGTGACATCTTGGAGGCCTCTGCCCACTTGATGTTTCCAGTGCTAAAATGCCTCTGTCTCAATGCTGGATTTATTCTTTTCACCCTCCCTCAGTGAAGCAATGACACATGGCCAGAGGGATTTGAATTGACAAACATCAACTTATACAACTCAAAGTTAATAGTTTTATCATAGTTCACAAAAACATGGTCTGCATTTAGGGTCATCCTTGAAATACAATGAATTGTGAAGAGCTGTTTTCTATCTCGATAAAATGCTAAGAGTCTAAAGAAATATTCTAGGCATGTTTTCTCTAAGGAAAAAGAAAAAGTGTTGTTAAATGATAGCACCATTTATTCAATTGCTCAAAACAGAAGGTTCATCCGTAGCCTTCCATGTCTAATGAGTGCAAAGTTCTGTTGATTAATCTTTTTTGTATGTTTATTAATTATTAAATAGACACAAAAGAATATTTATGCTATATATGTTTAAATCATTATAAAATATATTCTTCTATTTGCATCCTGACTGAAAGAAACTTTAAGACTATGACCATTATTTTGTGTCTTACATGCACTGTACCTCAAACCCACTACCTTCCCCATAGTTTCTTGATCTCAGCACTACCAATATTTGGAGCCAGTTATTTTTTTGCTATGGGATCTGTCCTGCGCATTGTAGAATGCCCATCAGTATCTATGGCCTCTGCCCACTAGATGTCAATAGCATCTCTCCAGATATGAAAACCCAAAATGTCTCCAGATGTTACCTAATGTCCACAGGGACCAAAATCATCACTGGTAAGAACTACTACTCTAGAGGTAAATCTTATTCTAGATTTTGTATTTATCATGTCTTGCTTGTACTTTTTAATGATCTATATCTGAATAAATATTGTTTAGTTTTTCATTTTTTGAAAATTTGTATAAACTTAATTCATTTAAGAAAAATGCACATACAACTCACAATTGACCTCCCATCCTTTCAATATCATACTGGAATATTATGCATGAGGCTGACCCATGAAGTATTAAATTCTCCAGGAGAATATAATTTAATTTTACTCAATACGTACTATTTTTTATTGATTTTTTTAAATACATGACAGTGGAATGCATTACAATTCATATTACACATACAGAGCAAAATTTTTCCTATGTTTGTTTGTATATAAAGTATGTTCATACCAATTCATGTCTTCATACATGTACTTCGGATAATGATGTCTATCATATTCCACCATCATTGCTAACCCCCTGCCCCCTCCCTTCCCCTCCCACCCCTCTGCCCTATCTAGAGTTCATCTATTCCTCTCATGCTCCCCCTCCCTACCCCATTATGGGTCAGTCACCTTATATCAGAGAAAACATTTGGCATTTGGTTTTTAGGGATTGGCTAACTTCACTTAGCATTATCTTCTCTAACTCCATCTATTTACCTGCAAATGCCATGATTTTATTCTCTTTTTTATTGCTGAGTAATATTCCATTGTGTATATATGCCACATTTTTTTTGATCCATCAGAGACGGAGTGGTCGGCGTTCTCT